>NC_046168.1:76680681-76730681 GCF_011064425.1 Rattus rattus | reverse complement strand
TGGAGAGAAAAAATTCATTTGTCTCCGAATCTGATTGAACATTCTGTTTTCTCCCTGTTCCCAGAAAAAGAAACAGAAGAAACCTTGTTTCTGTGAGGCCAGAATAACCCTTGTTACTCAAACAAGATAATCCAAACTGTGACAGAAAATGTCAAGTACAGAGGAAAACCTCTTATGAACACAGATTCAATATCCATGACAAGAATATTTGCAAATCCAAATGTATACAAACAACATGACCAAGAAAGATTTACTGCAGGTGTGTAAGACTGATTAAACATTTAATATTTTAATATAATCCATCTGCTGGCTATATGAGAAAAATCACATGATCATATTGAAAGATGCAGAAAATATATTTGGCAAAATCCTTTGCTGATTCATGACTAAACACCCACCAGGGAATGGAACTAGAGAAAGAATTTTGTTGGTCTCATTTAGAAAAAAAAAAGACATCCTCAAATAGCCTGTGGCAAGCACATGTAATGGTTACAAAGCTAAATGCTGGTTCCTAAGGCTGGAGAGTGGTCAAGGGTGTTTCCCCCTCACCACTCCTGTTCAACACCATGCCGAAAGTTCTATGCAATGTAATGAGACAAAAACAGAAATGAAAAACTTACAGCTTGTAATGAAAAAAAAAACCCTTGTTTACTCACAGATGGTGTGTGTGTGTGTGTGTGTGTGTGTGTGTGTGTGTAAGGAATCAATAGAATATTAGCAGAGTTAGTAAGAGAATATATGAATGCTAGAATGTAGAAGATTAATATAGTATAAAAACATTTTTTGTACAACATAAATGTAGTGTTGGAATTTAAATAAAAAAGAATATCATTTATGGTGGCACTAAAAATAATCATGCTTGACAATGGACCTTAAGAAATGTTGCTATGTTCAGGAAGAAAGTACCATAATCATATGAAATAAATTGAAACTAGTATGAATCAATTTATAGGCATCTTAAATTTATGAATAGCAAGACTCAATACTGTTAAGATGCCAGGTCTTCCCTGCTTGATCAGTAGATTCAACACTAACGGAATAAAATTCCCAGTGAGCTGTGGTTTGTATTTCATCAAAGAAATTGTTAAAATATATAGCAAAGTAGAAATGCTCAGAATGTCCAATACTGAGTACCAATAGCAAGAGCAAAGACAAAGGTCAGAAGCCCCCAGCTCCAAACCTATAATATGGTGTAACAACAATATGGTCCTCCAACAGGGTCATACCTCCCAATAGTGCCATTCCTTGGATGCGCAAATATTCAATCTCTGAGCCTGTGGGGGTCACTCTCACTCAAACTACCACAGACTTGTTATTCAAATGTGTCCTAGATATTTAGTGAGATGGGCAATAAACTACACATACACACTCATGCAAGTGCACACACACACACACACACACACACACACACACACACACACACACACCACTTAAGATTAATGTTAACAACTTGACATTCTCTACTAGAAGTAAGGAAATCTCTCTTTAAATAGTGAGTAGAAAGAAAAACCATGGCCTCTTCAGTCATAAGTAGACGTTATGACTATTGTGTTAAGATGAGTGATCTCTCAGACCACAAACGTATGTTTTGAAATACTGTGGAGAAAATGTTAATGTATATTGCTTAGTGGGAAGACAAGCTGACAAGCCTACTACTACTCCCAAGTGCCAGGATTAAAGGTGTGCATCACCAAAATTCTACCTGCTTCTACCTCCCAAGAGTTGGGATTAAAGTGTGCACCACCACCACCTAGCTAATAAAGTTTTTTGAAAAAATATTTAAAACGTCACTAAAAGTATTGGTAGAAACTAGACTATTTTTAGTAGCACAACAATATAGCAGGAAGTGTGATGAGAAGACTATGAATAATTAGTTTGTATGGGACTCATAATTAGGCAAATGTCTGTTCACACTTAGAATTAAAGAACCAAGGATTTGGTGATAGACAGAATAGGTCATGTGGAAGAAAGGAAGTACCTGAAAGACCAGAAAACAAGTTACTGTGTGCAGAAAGATGGGTGCCTGAACAGTTGTTCTCTTATGCAACTTGATTAATCCTGAAAATAAACACCGGGAATTTAAATAAGCAACTTTAGTCATCATGATATGATGACTCATTGGGTAATATGAATATGCCTTCTTTCTTTTTATCTTCCAAAATACTTGTTTTATGATTTGATAATTCTTTTCTTTTTAATAATAAAGGAACAAATGTAAAAAGTATCGAGACAACAGGCCAAAAAATAAAGGCTAATTTCCCAGACTTTAACGATGAGGAACCTGAGTCCTAGTGACTGATGACGCTTTTAGTCAGATTAGTGCAGATGGCTGAAGACTGACTCATAAGCACCCATGGTTCATTACCCAAAAAGACTGTCTCAAGAAAATTAA
This sequence comes from Rattus rattus, assembly GCF_011064425.1. Classification (NCBI taxonomy): domain Eukaryota; kingdom Metazoa; phylum Chordata; class Mammalia; order Rodentia; family Muridae; genus Rattus; species Rattus rattus. The sequence goes on along the minus strand of NC_046168.1, from coordinate 76,728,289 downwards.
GTTAATGCTACAAATTTACAAGGCAAAAGAGTGAGACGTCTTCATGACGCTATGTATACAGGCTATGCACAAACACCAAACGGAAAAAAACCAAAGTAATATTCCCTTAACCATTATAAATGAATTGCCAACCATCTTGGAGGCCTTATCTATTCTCTAGGACTTACGACTGCTTTCTTACAGTTCACTACGGTGAACTCTCTGCCTGTTCTTGTCTTGGTAAATCCCTTTCACTGCAGCACCAAGTACCTTCTATATGTCTTTTTACAGAACAGAGAATATGTAAAAATGGTTCACACCCGGTTCTGAAGGGAGGATATCTCTGTAGTGGCAGTGTTACCTTATTTCCCCTATACCCTTGCTTTTAGTATGGAGACATTTCTATATCTTGGGTAACCAAAATTATGCTCTTTATGTGTTTATGTATCTATGTCCTTAATATTGTACCTAAAATCTTCCCCTAATTAATATATGGTGTATAAATAGGCATTCCAAGATAGTTTGGGATATCACGATTTTCAGTTCTATCCAATGAGTGAAAAAAAATAACTCCTTGGCAGCTCAGGCCTGACTCATGGAGCCTGCAGCACTGAAATCTGAGTACAGTGTTGTTTCCCACCGCACAGGAACAGGAGGGTCTACAGAGGGAAGTTGGAGTAAGACGTTAAGATGGACAGCGACTCCAGCCACTGTAGAGCAGGGCAGAACTGCAGACACCTGTCATTATGGGTGCTTTATCGCAGAGGCCCAGAGAGGATGAAATACAGCTCCAGAGGTCCAGGAAACTAAGATAAAATGGATTTGCTTTCCTGGAATAAACAGTGACAAGCCACCCAAATCCTGGAGCAATGCCAAGTAGGAGAACTAGCAGACATGAGCAGAAGAGTTAAGTCTTGTATTAAGTTCAGTTTGAGTCCAGAGCTAAACATATAAATTGGGAGGAGCTTAGGGGAAAGTACATGCAAGCACACACATGATTTAACTGAGTGAAGAAAGGGAAGAGTGGGAGACCCCAAGACTGGGGAATATGGCAAAAATACTTCTGGCATGACATTTAATTAAGGGGCCAATTAGCATCAACAATTTATACTTATTTGATGCAGACACGATTTGAAAGTGTGACCTTTGCAGTTTGGATTTATTGAGACTTTTTTCCTGCATGATTTTCCCGGGTGGAAATTTGAAAACAGAATTCTTGGTATTTTCTTTCATGTTTTATATGAATTAACCTATTTAACTGAAAACCATAATTGATTTTAAGTTTACTAAATTGGGGTGGTTTATATTTTAAGGTAAAAGCAGTATGCTAACATACACACATATAAAAAAGCCTAAAACCTTATCATGTATCAAAATATCAATGCTGTTCTTCAATGCTTGGTTCTCAAGCCTTAAATACGCACCAATGTGCATGTACACATTTGTTACAAAATCGATGAGAAAAACTCAGGGGAAACTTATGAAAATACATCGTAAAACCACACTGTGAACTGTTTGCTTTGCAACTGACATTTCAAATTGTGACTAGGAAAACAGGAATAATTGCATTTAGCCTTTTGGAAATCTATGTGCTGGAGTCCCATAGTGACAGGTTAGGCAATGCATTAGTCTGGAGCAGTGTGGAAGGATTCTACTTCCTCTTCTTAATGGCATCCCTCAGCAGCAATTGCAGCTTTTTTATCTGTGGTCTAAGCCCAGGGCAAGATCCTACTGTGGTGTAATGACCTTTTTTATTTCTCTTCTTCTATTTCCATTTGTCTTTTTAATCTGCCTACTGCTACAGTTTATGTCAGCTAGCATTGTCTTAAAGTAATACTACTATGCCAGAATTTTCCAAACACTGTAGCCAGCTGTTGCTGTTTATATAAAATGAAAGCTTGCATGTATATATATGAAATATTTCATATATATATATATTTCAACTGCCTGAATAGTACTAGAAGAAAAAGAAGGATGAATGCATAAGATAAAATGATTACTTTCTTCTGCCTTAGTAATTTTTGACTTTGTTTATATTTTCAAGAATCTGATACAAAATGAAGTAACGTAAGGGAGGCTGGAGAAAAAAGAAAATAATCCTGTAATGTTTACCACTTTATTAATTGAAATAAGTTCCTTCAGATTTTCCTACACACACACACACACACACACACACACACACACACACACAAATGTACACACACAAAACTAAATTTGTGTTCTTTTTCTATGCTAGTCACAATTGTTTGTACTCTCCAAGAATATGATTAGAAGTGGTCAGCTATCAGCATGGGTGGCTGCAGTAATTAATAGTTGTGCCAAATATTGGGAATGTTCTATTAACTCAAACAATAGTTGATTAAGTCTGATGAAGCCACGTATTTGGAAAACAGAATAGATAGTTCAATGGTCCTAAACTCTACAAGTTTATATATACAGATGCAAAATATTGCTACCTGCAAATCTATTTAGAAGCATATTTTAGAATCTTGAGGGGATGTAGAAAAATATGTATTTTGGATAGACACTTTCCATCCATTTGAAATTTTATAGCTACACATAAAGATTGTACTCTCATTACTAGACAGATGTTTAATGTTCACATAAAGAGAGTAAGTATCTCTTTGGAGAAACAATATGTCCTATCTGTATTCATAGATGGAAATCTAAGATGGAACCCTTATAAAACATAAGAACTGCTGTTCAAGTAGGAGTCTGTGAACTGTAGCGCCAAGATCAAAATCTCGTCAAGAGGCAAAATTGGAAGGTTATGTGTGGCTGTGGAAAGGGGGTTCTGTGTTTTTATAAAATTATAAATAGAACTTGCTAAGAGACTATTGAGTCAGGTGAATATCATTTCCTATAAGTCTACAAAATGAATCTGGCTGCCACTGTCACTGCATGAAAGAGAAAGATAGCTTGAGTACATTGAGAGACTTTTCAAAAGGGAAGTTGATAGAGTTTTGATATCCTAGAATGCTGTGCATTTGTGAATCGCAGGAGTTAATCTTCTTAACTTTATCCACATTTGATCATTTTTTCAACAGAATTGACTCATCAGTTGCTTCCCTTGTTTCTAGGGTTCCCACCTGCCCCAGCAGGAGAGGATCAGAGGAGGGGACAGACATGCTGCCTTGAGAACTTGTTCCTGGTTTCTGACCCTTCTCTGTCCCAGCCTTAGCTCCTCCCTATTTCAGAGTCCAGATCACCAAGTGATACCCATTCCCAAGCAATTGGCTTTGATCCATTTCCTGACTCTTCCTCCCAGAGACAACCTTACCTACTCTTGGCATGCTCTGTCTGAGTAAACTTAGGAGATTTCTGCTTAAAAGGAAAAGAGTATTTTAGGGAAAATTAGTGTGGAACAATGATCATTTTTTTTCTTTACATTCGCAGAGTGACTGATATTGAGAGAGTGATTGTTTATTTGTTTACTTATTTATTTGAGATAGGGTCTCATTGTTTGTAGCCCATGCTTCCCTAGAGGCACGACATAGCCCAGGCTGGCCTTGAATTTGTGATTCTTCTATCTTAGCCAAATGTTGGGATGATAGACAAGTACTACCACACTTATCGAAGGCAAGACATCTTAGTCTTTCTTCATGTGAAGTTACAATTATTCTTAATGTGATAATCAGGACAAGGTCACCACATATCTACTTTATAATTCCAGGAATCTGTGACTATATTACTTTCAATGAAAAATTGACTTTTTATAGTAATAGCTTTGTGCACCTTTGTCAAAATACCTAAGAAAAGCAAGGGGACTATTTTTAATAATTTTTAAATATTATTTATTTTTATGAAGCTGATACATATAATATCCACTGAAAATCAAAAGGAGGAACATTTGTTTAATACAATTTCACATGAGTAAGTTTATTAACTGCTAACGAAAATTAAAATGTTTATAGGATACTCAAGGAAAATTTCTTTTTTAATCTTAAAATGCTTTCTCTTCAAGAAAAATATTGTTGAAGTTAAAAAAACTCTCTTAAAATGTCTGTGTTCTTTTCATTTCAAAGTTTTTTACAATTTCATTTGTAAGTACTAATTTTATATCATGTTTTTTTCTTTAACCACTTCCAACATTTCTCATGTTCCTACCACTAATGAACTCTTCTTTAATGATATATGTGTGTGTGTGTGTGTATAGTTTGTGATTGTATATACATATACATATATGCATACATATACATAATTTGTGGTTATTTATATATCATATAATGTATATATTTATATGCCTATAGAGTGTATGTGTGTTTGTGTGCATATGTGTAAAATGGATGAAATTTCTTCCATCTATACCGAAGACCTATATTCTTGACTTGAAACTTGAAATGACTTCTCTTATTTCCCCTCAGATTTTAAAAGTAGCTTTAAGTTGAGGATGGATATATTCTTTTTCCAGCTTTAGTTCTTGAAAAACTTCATTGTCCACTGAAAGTTCATAGTTCAAGAGTTAAGGTATCAGATTCTGAAACGTCAGGGCCAATGGCAAGCTCATTATGAACACTTGTATTGGTTGGTCTCATATATTGTGACACGGTCCTGAGAGAGGTGGCCTCTTTGCACAGGTGAAAAATTGAAACATGAAAAATACAACATGAAAGGGATTGAGGTCTGGTCTGAAAGCAGCCAGTGATAAATATCAAGGGCTGAGTCCTAAATTACCAGATATTGCAAGGAAAGAAGTAGCGGTAATTCAGTTCCATTCTACACACTATATTATAAAAGAACAAAAAAAAATCAAAATATGCTTGAAGGAATAGAGAAATCCAATAGGAAGAGCACCTTGTTTTCTTTAGTCTCAGTTTTTGTGAATATGATTAGCAATGTTCACTAGCAATGACTTCAGGAAAAAGGCCAAATGCAGTCATGGAAGGAAAAAATAGTTTGTCTCAAGGTTTTGTCATTCAGGGGCTTTCTTTTTGTATGTTCTTAGTCCCATTGATGAACCCATTCCAAAATGGATTCAGAAGGAAACTGAACAACCTTCTTGGAATCAGAGAGAATGCACAGTGGTAAGAATAGTACAGGCAAGATCATGGCAGCTGCTGGGAGGAAAGAGAAGGAAGTGAGAATGGTGTCGTTTTCAAGCATACATAGTCTAAAAAGTGACAGGCTCAGATGACTATGACTCAGCCCTATGCTGAGCGTGCAGGGCTCAGAGGGGCTTAACGTTATGGCGGGTGTCCTGAGAAGACTGAAAGAGGGGGAAAGGAGAGGTTACATTTTCTATGATATAATGAGAGACAGGCAAGGTGAGTCTGTGAGCCGCTGTGCTGAGAAAGGGTCTTCCAGGTATAGAAAGACGTAAAATTATGGGGTAGTTATTCCTTACCTTTTCATAGCAGAATCTTGTATGTATCATAATCTTTTTATGCTTGGACAATCTTTTTATGCTAACCTTCTTTAGTTGTATAACAGGATCTTTTTCCTTATTGCAGGTCTCCAACATTGTCTAGGAATGGAGAGACCTGTTCCTATGTTAGAAGGATATTAGCCTTGTGGAAAGGATCATTCTAATAAACAGTCCTGATCATCCTCAATTTTATACTACAGTATTTCAAAACATTGATGTTCATATGTTATCAAGAGATTTCCCAATGTAAGAAGCTATCTACATTTAAAAATGATGTTATTAGTTCAGACCATGCCTATTTACCAGAGTACGTGGACATAGATATTTTTGGATCACAAATAGTATCTAGGATGCAGCTGGTTCTAGAGAGGCCTTTCATTCCTTCTACCTGTTACATTTCTCCTATCAGGTGCAGAGAGTTCTGTCTCTGGTAGCTTGGCCATAAGTTCTTAGGAAAAATAACATGGTTGTAGGTAGCAGAGGAGAGCTATTCAGCTCACGATGACCGGGAAACACAGTAAAAGTTCCAGCCATGAGACATCCAAGGACTTATTTCCAGTTGCCCACTTCCTCTAGTAGGTATACATCCTAAAGTTGCTAGTGTATCCCAAAATAGTTCCACAGCAGTGACAAATCCCTCCCAAAGCAAGCTTTTGTGGGGAGACACTTCATATTGAAGCCATAACAGTATAGTTAAGAATCTTGAGATAGGGAAGTTTCACACATTAGTCACATGACTTCTGTGATGTTGAGCATAAGGCAAACACAGACACGTGTGCACACACAGACACAGTGCACACACATACATATTCTTTGCCTCTTGTGCCAGTAAGCAGCTCCTAAAACCTTCAGTATCTCCAGTGATGAGTGTCTTCATATGCTAATAAGATTACTGGTGGGAGGAAGCCCCTTGCTTCCTGTTAGGGGCTGGTAACTAGTCAGAGGTTGGGGATTTTAGCTCCTAATCCATAACCTCTAAGTAAGGAAGAAGGGATAAAAGTTAAGATGAATTATTCATGTCTAGTGTTGTGAAATCTCCATAAAAACTTAAAGGACGGTGTTGGCTGACTTGTGAGTAGTCAGAGGTTCCTGGAATATGAATGTCTCTTCCCATCCTGCTTGCTCTACATTCTCTTCTAACTAACTTCAGTTGTTTTGATATATATATATATATATTTTTTTTTCTGAGTTCTCTAAGCAACTCTAGAAAATTCAAGTAAACCCCAAAAGAGGATCAAGGGAACACCATCTGTAGCCCATCAGTCAGAAGCACAAGTTCTGAATTGGGATATGTGACTCTGACTTTAGGGGTGATCCTGTGAGAGTGTTAACCCTTGGGATAGGACACTGTCTCCAGTTAAGGAGTGTCAGAGGTACATTAAATGATACCTCAACTGATACCCACTGGAGAACTGAGTCATTGCTGGTGGAAAGAAATTCCTAAGCACTTTAGAGACCAGAGATGAGTTGCTCTATGTTTAGTGTGTGAAGCAAAAAAGACTTTCTTGGGATCTTTAAGGCTGGTTTTATCCACTAATTGGAATAATTAGTTACTTGCTACCAATTTTTCCCTCAGTTAATTATTAGTCATAGTTTTCTACCTTACCATTGGTGTCATCATATCTGACTTTGAATTTTATGTGTGAAAAGCCATCCAATAAGATGAAATAATTAGATATCATTTAATCATAGGCAAGAGGAATTCTTACCTCTACTGAAGAACGAGTATATTTGCTATAATTTAGCAATGTCATGGTCCTTTCTATGTAGCCTTTAACATGTGAAGTCCCACTTGCAGAGTCCAGAGACACTGATGAGAAGACGAAGGTGCTGAACATAGAACAGACTCAAAACATGTCTGATCACAGTACCAGTGTACAGGGGTGAATCACGCCAGGGTGTCAGAGATCGAAGCAATGCTGTTTATATGGGAAGACACACAATGATTTCAGAATATTTGGTAGTGGCTTCATAATAAAGAAGTCCCCAACCAAAAAGGAAACTCTATTTCCAGAATTAGTAGCATCATATTAATCACTTTTATGCTGCAAAGCTAAACTATTACTTTTTTTCTGATGTCACTTGTTTTTATGTTTGTGTATTTAACCTAATTATTCTTAGTGATATGGCCATAGAAAGAAGTTGAGGCATAAAAGGACCAAAGCACTGGATCCTTTTGCTATTGCTGTTATCTTACAAACATGTCGTAAACCTTTCAGAATGTTACTTTTGCTTTATTTTTTTTTAAAAAATTATTCTCAGAATTGGTGCTTTCAATTTTGTTTTAATATGAGTATCTCAACGGTTAAAGAAATAAGGAAAGGCATAGTTTTGCCATGACAATATTTTTTTTCAATTTGAAGATTTCAACAATGATACACATATTCAACATTCTTTAACATCTTATATAGGATTTTGGCCATGGTGCTTTCCAAGGTTACTGCTTTGGTTGTAGCAATCTCCAAGGGTTGAAGATTGGAGCTGTAGTCAAGCCTTGGAAACTTCTAGAAAAGTAATCTAACTTTGGTCCCTGTAGCTAAGGTAAGAAATTGTGCAGTTACAGTAGTGATAAATCAAAATGATTTTACTAACTTAGAGACAGAAAGTCCTGGTCTTTCATAAAACAGAAAAAGGCATATGAAGTTCTGAAAGGAGTAAAAAAGTCACGTGTTTTATGGGTTCTAGACTGTCATAACATTTATTAAGGGTAGAGAATATGACCCATCATGTAAACCCACCACTGTTAATGGTCACATCTACACACACACCGTGACACTATAACAGTATACTCCCTTCTCTGTGATTTTCCTTTGTAAGATATTAACTACTCCATAGTCTAGTATTGTCTGAAAATACCAAATATAAAGCAATCCCGACATCTTAGTATAGGTTATTGTTATACTTGTTCTATATTATCAGTAGTTACTATTAATGCTTGCTGTATATGATTTCTAAATGATACCTTAGCAGGCATGTCATGCAAGGGCAAACTGACTGTGTATAGGACATGGTCCTATCTGTAGCTTCAAGCACCACCGCATGTCTTGGAGTTTGTCTGACACTGATAAGGGGGACTAAATCTCTTTCAGATTGTTCCTCTTTAAGTGAGAAGATAAGACAGAAAAATTCAGGGATGCGGTAAAGATAGGAAAGAAAAAACGTTTCCTTTTGACAGGGTCTTCGTGTGTTATACACCCACTGGCTTTGAGCTTGAGATTTTCTTGCCTTATTTCCCAGACGTATACTGGCATTGCAAGACAATGCTACCACACTAGCTAAAAATGCTAGGCTTTAAACATCTGTCATGTTTGATTGCTAGAGCTGGTAATGGACTTGGGCTGCTGCTATGTACCTGCTCCATCCACAGTGGCTGGACAACTGGCATTTGAGTTCACCAAAAGCACTAGCAGTGCAGATAAGTAGAATCACATGCTTTTATCATTCACATCATGGTTATTCACTGTCAGAAATAATACAAATTATATGAGAACATATAAGCATAAGTTGAGCATTGTAATATAATGTTGTAAATTGCACATTGTAAATCATCACAGGCAAACAGAAATGTATACTTTGTTTTCAAAATGTTCTCATGGCATTTTCAAAGACACAAAACGCTTCAGAAAAGGAGATTGATCCCAGTGGACAGTCACAACTCCAGCACACTGTTCACCAGTGTGAGTCTATTTTGTGTTTTATATGTTGCCCATGTTTACTTCTGCTTTGGACTTTTGAAAGACTGTGTGGTTGGGAAATATTTCTTTGGATGATACCATAGAACTTCTCAAGATCAATGGTTTATGTCACACTGTAGAAAATGTATGAAATAGTTAATGGTTTCATAACAGATTTTAGCTTTTTTTTCTCACACAATTCTATGAGTGACTGAAGAAATGGCCCAGTGGGTAAAGGATCACACTTGCTGTGTAATTGGGAGGACCTGATTCCAAATCCTCATGTTGAAAATTAAGCCAGGCCTGGCTGCATGTGACCAACACCTCCCATCCTCATGTATAGACCAGGAGCAGAAATAGTTGATCTCAGGAGCTTATGGACGAGGCAGCCAGAGCAAAGTGGGCAAGTTTCTAGTCAGTGAGAGATCTTATCTGGAAGCAATAAAGTGGAGAATGATTAGAAAAGACATTGTGGATGACCTCTTTGTTCTCCATCTGTCTTCACCACCCCACATCATGTGAATGTACTACATACACCATTCACAGAATTTAAACACATGCGTGTGTGTGTGTGGGCGCGCGCACGCACACACACACACACACACATGTACACATACACACACACACACATATACATACACACATACATACACACACGCACACATACATACTCAATATACAGTGTAGGTACCAGCTTTTATCCAGGTCTTTAATTCTTACCTGCATGAAATTTCCAAATGCCTATCCTTGTCTTCTATGAGAACTGAACATCTATGGGAACTGAACATTTCTGTGTGGCTTTTTATTAATATGGGAAATGATAATAACTATAGTTACTATATTTGAGTGCCTGTCATGGATAGGATCCTAGATACACCTGCCTATTCTATATCCTGTTTTCTAGATAGACATTACTCATACTCTACATGTGAGACTCAGATAAGCTGTTAGTGTCCCAAAGGCAAACATACATTCAGTAGCTAAGCCTCCACCTCATATGTATTTATTAGAGAAACTGAGTAATAGATACATTCAATTTAATTGGCACAGTCTGAGCTCACTATGTTTGAAGCATGGCTTTCAATGTTTCACAGAACATTTTAAAGACTGACTGCTTTGTCCTATATATTCCCACACATAAATAATGCACGAGGCACCTGTTAATCCTGGGAGAAGAAATCTATAAATTAATTGTAGGAGTTGATGCTCTAGCTTTGCAAACTAACGCATTTAAAGCACATGGATTTATTGTCTCTCGGTATTATCTGGTTCTGTGCAGTATCTTCTGAGGACTGACTTATGAGTACAGCTATGCTCAGGTTTAAGTCTGAATCAGCAGGACTTATTCCAAACTGTGCTTGCTGCTCTTAGAAGGGACACACAGTGACCCCCATACCCTGTACACGTGCATCCTACACATATCCACGGATCATCACTTGTAAAGAATGGAGAAAGTGGTTAGAACATAATAGCCAAACTAGTATAAGGCTCACCAATAATTGTAGCAGAAATCCCACAAACTGCAAAACCATGGAACCTCAAAAGGAATTTACAGCCTCCCAGATCATAGAATGAAAGACAACACCAGTTTTAAATGAAATCAGCATATGGTTGACTGCAAATGAAGAACATCACAACACATCTTATGACACTTGATGGCAAATTATAACTAAAACATGAGTGAAGGGAGTGCACTGATTTTTTTTTTGAGGTAAAATAACTCAAGTGCTGAACAGAGCAAAAAGGGCAAACAGTGTTAGATACCAAAGAGCAGTCAGCTCGTCACGTTATCAACTAAAAGAGCAACTATGTATGTCAAAGCAATGGGTGCTGAATTAGGAATACAGTTAACTTTCTAATAAAACTCAGTTGAACATCATTAGAAAGACCCTGGTGTATATTTTACCATGGGGAAATAGCAATGGTCATTCTACATGCAAACTGCCCACACCGTATTGAAGTCAGGAGGTATATGAGAATGTCCGTCATGGTTAATTATTTGTGCAATGCCACAATCTAGGAAATACAATGAAAAAGTAACATGTCACTGGGGGAGGGAAGGAGGGAGGGAGGGAGGGAGGGAGGGAGGAAGGAAGGAAGAAAGAAAGAAAGAAAGAAAGAAAGAAAGAAAGAAAAGAACTAAAAGTATAATAACCACCTTAGTGATGTCTGTTGATGGTGTACTGATATACATGGAAACTAAAGCAAATTTGCAGAATGTTTCTTTTGTGTGTGTGTGTGTGTGTGTGTGTGTGTGTGTGTGTGTGTGTGTGTGTGTTTAGCCTTAATAAATGTAGTAAAGCTGTCAGTTTCAGATAACTATCGCAAAACCAATATTTATATTTTTATTATTAACATACAGAAATGTAAGTGTTGCAATTATATAACATATAAAATTGATTATAATGAGTCTTGGAAGAAAAGATAGGGTTGTTATGATTAAGACTGTGTTATGTTTTGAAAACCACAAAAAGACCTACAAATGGAGTACTGTAATCAAATTTTATTTTCTTATTTTATTTGTATTTGCGTATTTTGTCTGCATATGTGATTGTTCACCATGCCTGGTGCCTGAAAAAGTCAGAAAACGGTGTCAAGTCCCTTGGAAATAGGGTTACAGACTATAACTGTAACTGTTTTGTGAGGGACATTGTAGAGGATAAAAACTAAACCTGGGTTCTCTAAGAGGATAGTCAGTGCATTTAACTGCTGAGACATCTCTCTACCCCTTAATTTTACTGAGTTACTAGTTAGTGTGTGTCCATATGGCCTTTTTTATACACCCTCCTTTTTATTAACCCTCCTGACTTTTTTATCTCCTAGATGTTCCCATCCCCTTCCCTGAGGAAGAGGGAAGTGTAGAAAATTGGGGCATAGCCACTTTGGACTTAAAGAAGGATAGCTCATGTAAATTAAGAGTTAAAAGAAAGGAATGCATACCATGTGTAGGTTGATTTTTGTTTGCTTGCTTGTTTGTTTTGTGACTGGGTTACCTCACTCAGGATATTTTCAAGTTCCATCCATTTGCCTAAGAATTTCGTGAAATCATGTTTTTTAGTAACTGAGTAGTACTCCATTGTGTAAATGAACCACATTTTCTGTATCCATTCCTCTGTTGAAGGACATCTGGGCTTTTTCCAGCTTCTGTCTATTATAAATAAGGCTGCTATGAACATAGTTGAGCATGTGTCCTTGTTATATGTTTGAGAATCTTTGGGGTATATGCCCAAGAGTGGCACAGCTGGATTCTCAGGAAGTACTATGTCCAATTTTCCGATGAACCACCATACTGATTTCCAGAGTTGTTGTACCAGCTTGCAATCCCACCAACAAATGGAGGCGTGTTCCTATTTCTCCACATCCTTGCCAGCAACTACTGTCACCTGAGTTTTTGATCTTAGCTATTCTGACTGGTGTGAGGTAGAATCTCAGGGTTGTTTTGATTTGCATTTCTCTGATAACTAAGGATTGTGTAGGTGCTTCTCAGCCATTTGGCATTCCTCAGTTGGTTTTTTAATAGGGTTATTTGATTCTCTGGAGTCTAACTTCTTGAGTTCTTTGTATATATTGGATATTAGCCCTCTATTGGATGTAGAATTGGTAAAGATCTTTTCCCAATCTGTTGGTTGCTGTTTTGTCCTAATGACTGACAGTGTCCTTTGCCTTACAGAAGCTTTGCAATTTTATGAGGTCCCATTTGTTGATTCTTGATTTTAAAGCATAAGCTTTTCTGTTCAGGAAATTTTCCCAGTGCCCATGTGTTTGAGATGCTTCCCCACCTTTTCTTCTATTAGTTTGAGTGTATCTGGTTTTATGTGGAGGTCCTTGATCTACTTGGACTTGAACTTTGTACAGGAAGATAAGAATGGATCAATTTGCATTTTTCTACATGCTGACTGCCGGTTGAACCAGCACCATTTAAAAGTGCAGATGGTTCAGTCCATCTTAGAAGGGGGAAGAAAACATTCATAGGAGGAAATATGGAGACAAAGTGTGGAGCAAAGACTGAGGAAAAGGCCATGCAGAGACTGCCCCACCTGGGGATCCAGCCCAATACATACAGCCACCAAACCCAGACAATTTGCTGATGCCAAGAAGTGCATGCTGACAGGAACCTGATATAGTTGTTTCCTGAGAGGCTCTGCCAGAGCATTGCAAATACAGAGGTCAGAGCCAATCACTGAACTGAGAACTTGGTCCCCAGTGGAGGAGTTAGAGAAAAAACTAAAGGAACTGAAGGGGTTTGCAACCCCATAAGAACAATACCAACCAACCAGAGCTCCCAGGGATTAAACCACCATCGAAAGAGTACACCTGGACAGACCCATGGATCCAGCTGTATATGTAGCAGAGGATGGCCTTGTTGGGCACTAATGGGAGGAGAAGCCATTGGTCCTGCCAAGGCTCGATGATCCAGTGTAGGGGGATGTCAGGGTGGGAAATCAGGAAGGGGCGGGCGGGTGGGGAAATACCCTAATACAAGCAGGAGGAGGGTGGCTGGGATAGGGGGTTTATGAACAGGAAATTGAGAAGGGGAACATTTGAAATGTAAATTAAAAATATCCAATAAAAAGAAAAGAAAGGAATGGACTCTCCAAGCTCAATGTATTTGTTATATATAAAATAAAAAATGAAGTTGAAGTTAAATCTTTAAAATACAAATATTTTAAGCTTTTGGTGAATGTTTCGATCCATGATTCAAATGTTTAAATTATGTCATAAGAATTTTTAAACAAAAAACATTTTTCTGATACTAATTTGTGAGTCAAGTTTGTATCTTCTATAGTTACTTCATAACTCTTAATATGTTGATAGCATTATGTATGAATGTATGCATGTATGTATGTATATATGTACCTTTTGAATGACACATTTCTGTCATAGTGCTTTATCTTACAAGTATACCCATATAGGTGCAAAATGTATATAAAATATTAATGTCAGCAATGACCATATCTACCAGCTAGGGATCAGAAGTAGCCCCACATGAGTAATGGAGGACCAAGTACGATTCACAAATTACTCATTCAATGTTAGGGTTGTGTGAGGAAGACCCACAGATGTATTCTTGAGCACATTATCAGAGGATCTTTAGTACAGTGGTTGATATATTAACATGCCTTTCTAATATTCCCAAATAGCTTATACCTGTTAAACTTTATAGACGTGTATTATTCGAAAGTTTCAGGAATATAACCTTTATTTTAGAAATAATTCAGGAAGCCATATAAAGTTAAAAAGGATTCTTTGAATTAGAACTGAAACAGAAGACTTCAAGTACATTGAAATGATTAAAAGAAGCTTGATCACGGACTTCCTGGAGCTCACAAGAATATGCACTTAGTTTGACAATTTTGGCTGTGAATGAAGTAGAAAAAGATATAACTGTAGAGGCTGGTGCTCTTTTTCTTCTTTCTCTCACCAAAGCAGAAAAGCCATGGATTTCCCATGACATATCTCAACAGACAATGGCAAAATGAACTTATACTTGAAAAGGTTTTATTCTACTACCCTCACCTTTGGTGTTTGCAAAAAATTTAAATCATAAAATTTGATGTGTTTCTTTTTAGATTTGTGTGTGTGTGTGTGTGTGTGTGTGTGTGTGTGTGTGTGTGTGTGTGTTTGCCTGCAGAGTCCAGAAGAAGGTACCCTGGATCCCTGGAGCTAGCGTCGCAGGTGTATGAGGAGCCTTGTGTGGGTGCTTGGAATTCAGATCCTCTGACAAGGCGGCAAATGTTCCGAACTGCTGAGCCATCTCTCTCAACTCCTTTGACTTTTTCTCTAGCATGCAGCTTGTTGTCTCAAAATTTCACATTTTTCTAACTTTAACTCATCAGTTGTTTGACTTTTCTCCTCTTCATGTGGTGCTTAGAGACAAATCGTTTAGATGATTTTACAAAATAAGTCTGGTGTTGTAGGTATTTTCCATATGTTCATTTTCTGATAAGCTGATAAACATGACAACTCAATATTATACATTGGAATAAGCCATATGATAGTAAAATTAGTTTTCAGTACTCCTGTCAATGATTATATTTACTAATGTGATATTATCAGCATGTCATCCCAAATCCTTTGAAATGCTAATTTGCTTTAAGGTTTTCATAACCATAAAATATGCCCAATGATGCAGTGGCAACATTAATGTATTAGGAGTAGCAAACAGCTGTCTGGTTGGACTTAGGTTCCACTCAGGTGAGAGACAGCTCATGCCTGGTGCTATTGAGCCAGTCACAGACTCATGGCTGGAGAGATTATAAACCCTAGAGAAGAGCCTACCACCGCCATTATGTTAAATTGACAAAGAGTTTAACTGCCTAATAAATGCTTATCCTTGTACCACAGAGGAGGTACATCTCTCATCCTTCATCAATCAAGTCTTATTTTTGCAGAAGAAATGAGAACCATGGATTGTTCATGCTCAAATGGGACATCTATAATGTAATAAGCTGTACCTAAGGCATATATATATATGCATATATATATATATATTTCCACACATATGTGTATGTATATGTATTTGTGTACAATAATAACAATTGTGGTAGTATTTATTATGATGATGTAAGTTCCACAGAGAACAGACCCAGTCTAAATGCTAACTCACTTTAAACAACTAACCTGTGTAGGCTCTCTCTGGCCAGGAGGACAGCTACCCTAGTTCTGACTTTCTACCTCAGTTCTGACTTTCTTTGTGTTTAATAGCTCTTCCTAATATCTTATGTTTGGGTTCCATAGATCTGATATTACTAAAAATGTAGTTTACATTTCTGGTTATTTTTCCCTCCTTGTTGCTCATGGATGACTTTCAAGAAGAGAAATATTATTTTAAATTATATATCTCTTGTATTTTATCTTGTGTGTATGTGGTATATGTGTTTCTGTGTGCATTATGTATGATCACTGTACATATATGTATGTGCAGATAAGGATGAAGGCTAGACAATGAAAATGGAGGCCTTCCTTAATCCTCATCTACTCTAACTTTTGAGATAAGGTCTCATTATGACTATGAAGCTCACCAATGTCACTGGCTGGAGAGCAAGACCGAGGGGTGCTTCTGTCTCTGCTTCTATAGCATTGGAACCATGGGAATATGCCACGATACCAGGCTTCTTACGTGAGTGTTGGGAGGCTAAACTCAGTTCCTCATGATTGTGCAGCAAACCCATTCATTTCTTATATTTTAAGCTATAGTTATACAGACAGAAATTTATGATACTTACTGATTTATATGAACAGCATAATTTATTTAGGCAGAGAGTGTTAATATGATGATAGCCCAAGTTTAGTACCCAGTACCCACAGGGCAGCTCACAACTATCTATAGTGCCGGTTCCAGGAGTTCTGCCACTCTCATCTGGCCTCTGTGAGCACCAGGCATGCACACAGTGCATGTACACATATGCAGGCGAAACATTCATACACATAAAATAAAATATCATTTTAAAAAGGGGAGCAAAAACAAGCAATGTGTGAAGAAGCAACTTTAGGTGCCACTGTACCAAGGCAGAAACAAGGAGGTCGACACTGCTTGATGTGTTGGTTGGATTCCCAGTTCAGTTTGCATCTTACCTGTTTAGCAACCTATTTGTGACCCTCATTAAGCTTATCCTCCTTATCTTTTTCCTACGAAGCTCTAATAAATCTCCTACCTGGTACATCACTTCCTTTATTCCTTTAACCTACTTCCCCACCAGCCCCTACCTATAGCACATCAGTCTTTATTGATTTTCTTCTCAGTTTGTTCACCAGTTATTGAGAGGGCAGTGTTTGAATATCCGAGTCTAGTCATGAATTGGCCTATTGAAAAATTCATTTTGAATACTGGTGAAAAGATAGAAGTCATCACCATGTGTTCTCACAAGGTCTAGTAAATGATATAAAATTTTTCTTTAAAATGTGCTCTGCTGTGTATTGTATATTTGCCTTTATTCTGGGGGTTTTCCTTGTAGTATTTCACAGGACTGTGTTACTTTATATTTCACGCTAAAGTAAAAGCACCTATACTTCAACCGGCTTTTTAAAAAATGTCAGATAATCTATAAATCTATATCAGTTACACTTGACAATCTGGTTTCCATGCAAACCACTTGTTTTATCTGGTCAAGGGATAGTTTGAAAGCTGGTTGACATGGTGACAAAATTTCTATTATGCCCCTGAATACAGTTTAAAAGATTGTAATGAGTAATCAGCATTCAAATAATCGCATATTCTTCACACATGAAAAATTCATAAATACATTTGCATTAACCTCATTCTGCTTAGTAATAACCACGTGGAAGGAACACATAAGGCCTTGTGTCTTAAATTCTATATCATGTCGATCATCACTGCTATAGCGTTAACTCTGCTGTTGATGAGGAGACCCCTTTTATCATTTAAAGAATATAACAAGGAAAGAGAAAGGGAAAACACAGAGAGATCCTGTCTACTCCTCCCCTTAGTTCTTTATCAGAGCTTTTGGGTGGTTCTAATATCAGAGTGAATGAGGAGAAAGCACACATGTTTAATTAATTTTCTTGTACGTGATAATCTTAACAAGTGAAATACAGGTGAAGGGGAGCTATATGAACATAGGTAGCAGAGAAAGCAATGGCAGACTTCCCAAGATAATAGTTTCTTCTTCCCAGAATACATTGCGAGGAGGATCCCCGGGAAGGCACCAGGCTGATATCTAAACAAAACTATTAAGGAAGGGAGCCTTATGAAGTAAGTTCCCAAGGCAGCAGCCATTTAATATCACTCAGCCTTGGGCTTTTCTAATCTAGGAGGGATAAAGCCAGTGCTTTCCCTTTCTCTGCGGCATGGTCTTCTGACTTTCCTGGTCATTCAAGTCTTTGTGCCGGTGAATAAGCTGGGTGACAGCCAGCAGACCACCCATTACAGAGGTGATAACCAAACAAGAAGCTTTTTAGGCTGGTCTTAATGACTCCATGAAGATTTGACAGAGCCAGTAACTGTGAGGAGTAAGAAGGTCGATTCTAGGACTATCACTAAGAAATAGTTGCAGGGCAGATGTAGAAGGGGTAGAGGATTGCTCCAAAGAGTTTATTTTTCTAGTCCATTGCAGACCCCATTATTACTTGCTAGTTGTCAAGGGCATTTTCTGGCCTCATTATGAGTAGGGTATCCTTTCCAAGAAAATCTTTATGATAGCATAGCATAGCTTGAAGGCAGGAGCAAAGCGAATGACCTTGTCTGATGGGTTACCATTTGAAAGGGTCTCACTATGGTTCTGAAGCTCACCAATTCAACTAGATTGTCTGGACTACAAGACCCAGGGAACCTCCTGTCTCTGATTCTTAACGTTCCTCAAATGATTATAGCTTGAAATAATCAGCATATCCCTTTATTACATTATCATATGGCATATTTTAAATTCCTTTGGGAATGTGGGGTTTTTTTTCTCCGAAAATATCTATACACGAACACACATAGACCCAGAGAGCATTACCTTAGCCGGCATAAGCCAAGCAGGGAAAACAGAGGAGGGATTCTAAAATGTTAAATCCGTGGATTCTGAGTATAATGATGGGCATTAGAAACCAAGAAAGGCAGGAGATGGGGATATCGGTGTTGCTTGGTGATTAAGGAAGGACCAGTTGGTAGTTAAGGAAGAATAAGCTCTGGGTTTTCATAGCACAGTAGGGTACATATAGTTAATAACAATGTGTTATACACAAAAGAGAATTTCAATGCTCCTACCCTAAGAATGCTTGTTGGCTTGATATAAGATAACTCATCATGTCTCCTAAAGACAAATGAATGCATCTAAATAGAAATTTCAAAATGAAAGAAAAGAGAAGCAGGTCATTTTTGTTATTTTTCTTGTCATTTGACAAAATACCTGGTAAAAGTAACTTCAGGAAGGAGGGGTTTGTTTTGGTTCATTTTGAGCAGATGTCTTCCACTGTGGCGGGGATTAAATGGTGGCAGGGATGTGGGTGGCTTGTCCCATTCATTCCAATGTCAGGCAGCAGAACGATGGGAATGATGGTGCTCAGTCACTCCCTTCTCTTATCCCTTTAACCCGGTTCAGGACCTGAGCCCATGGGATGGGGCTACCTACATTCAGGATGAGTCTTCTATCCTAATTTAAACCACTCTGGAAAATTCCTCACCATCACCTAAAAGTGAGTACCCTAGGTGATTTTAAATCGCATCAAAATGACAGAGATTAACCATCACAATTCCCCTCCACGTCAACTTGACCCCCAAACAATCACTTTGAATTACAGCATTCCACCTTTGTGTCCTGCTCTCTCATATTCCTCACACAACCACTACAATAGTTCCATCTCTAAAAGCCCTGTTCTGCCACCTACAGTGTGTATATATATATGTATGTGTGTGTGTGTGCGTGTGTGTGCGTGTGTGCGTGTGTGTGTGTGTGTGTGTGTGTGTGTGTATGATCATTCTTGAGCCTCGCCCACTCTGCTAATGTGGCCATTCTTGAACACACCATCATCCTGGAACATAGAAAATCCTGAATTTTACCTTTAGAACTTCACACAGTGACCTTTCAGGGCCTCCTTGCAGGATATCCAAACTCAATACACGTTCCCTGGCTGCAACAACTTTCTGAAACCTTGGTACAATCCTTTATGATTCTATACCTCTTGGATTTTGCATGTCCGATACATTAACATTATGAAGAAGATGGTGCTCTGCCATGATGCTGTCAGCTTGATGCACCTGCATGGTGCTTCCCATAGTTGTGGCTTCTGAGATCCTTGGTAGCGGAACAAAAAAAAAAAAAATACTTTCCCAGGCATTTTGCTAACATGGGACCTCTTCTGAAGCATTCTGAAAATATGATCTCATATTTCAGTTGGATTTGCATTTTTATGATTGGAACATTCAGTGAGTGGAGTCTTATCCTCAGGGCACTGTTTGTATTGTCCCAGTGCGGAGCATGAAATTTTGTTTTTAGTGGTATGATTAACAATTACATCTGTTTTCTCCCACCTACTTTATATGCAGTTTTAAATTACCCCAGGTTCCTTTCTTCATGAAACTGAACATTTTCCATATCTTTCTTTTTGTTATAAAAATATTTATTTTTATTTTATACCTATGAGTTTTGCCTGCATGCCACATGCATGCCTGGTGCCAGCAAAGCCAAAGAGAATGTCACATTACAGATGGTTTTGAGACACCATGTGGGTGTTGGAAAATTATCACGAGTCTTCTGCAAGATAACCATGCTCTCTTAACCACTCAACATCTCAACACCCTCCAATATCTTTCTGTTCTTTTTCACTGTTGATCCAACTAGGAGCAGTGAACACTAACCTTTCTATAAACTGGATGGTCTGCTGTCATGAATTTTCCTCTGTCAAAACAACTTCATGGCTCTCTATTCCTCCTTATTCCGGAGACAGCTGCATCTTTCCACAAATGCAGTGCCAAATTTGTCCATTAGACTTGATGGTGAAGGTCAGAGTACACAGATTTGGCCACATTGGGCGCCTGGTTACCAGGGCTGCTAGCTCATTTGGAAAGTGGATATTTTTGCCATCACTGACCCCTATCATTGACCTCAACTACATGGCCTATGTGTTCCAGTGTGACTCTATCCATGGCAAGTTGAACAGCAGAATCAAGGCCGAGAATGGGAAGTTTGTCAATATCAGGAAGCCCATCACCATCTTCCAGGAGTAAGATCCCACTCGTATCAGATGGGCTGGTGCTGGTGTTGAACAGGCCATGGAGTCTACTGCTGTCTTCACCAACACGGAGAAGGCAGGAGACCACTTGAAGGGTGGGCCCAAGGGGTTCTCATCTCTGCCCCTTCTGCCGATGAATCCATGTATGAACCATGAAAAGTATGACAACTCACTCAAGATTGTCAGCAATGCTTCCTGCACCACCAACTGCTTAGCGTCCCTGGCCAAGGTCATCCATGAAAACTTTGGCATTGTAGAATGACTCATGCCATTCCATCACTGGCACTCAGAAGACTGTGGATGGCCCCTCTGGAAGGCTACAGCATAATGGCCATGGGGCTGCCAAGAATACCATCTCTGCATCCACTGGTGCTGCCAAGGCTGTGGGCAAGGTCATCCCAGAACTGAACAGGAAGCTCAAGAGTTGCCTTCTGTGTACCTACAGTACCATCCTGGATCTGATGTTCTTCCAGGAGAAAGCTGCCAAGTATGATGACATCAAGAAAGGGTATCTGAGGGCCCAGTAAAGGACATCCTGGGCTACATTAAGGGACAGGCTGTCTCCTGTGACTTTGACAGTGATGTCTACTCTTCCATCTTTCATGCTGGGGCTGGCATTGCTCTCAATGACAACTTTTTAAAGCACATTTTCTTGTATGAGAATGAATACGGCTACAACAACAGGGTGGTGGACCTTATGGCCTACATGGCCTCCAAGGAGTAAGAAGCCCTGAATCACCCACTCCTACAAGGAGCACAAGAGAGAGACCCTCAGTTGCCAAGGAGTCCCTGTTCTAATTCAGCCCCTGATAATAAACATCTCTTTCCATTTCCATCCCAGACCCCCACAATAATGAGAGGGGCCTAGGGAACCCTATTGTCTTGAATACCATCAATAAAAACCAAAATAGAGAAAAATCAGAACAGCTATGTCTGCTATTTTTTAATTAAGCCCCAATAAGGTTCTCAAGACAAGGGCAGAATGCAGTTCTCTGCCAGAATGTAATCCATGTTCATTTCTGAACCTTGTGGACTGTATCTGCACTGTGCATGTTTCTATTCCTATTTTGTTTTTCCAAACACCTACAAGAAAAGCATATTAACCTCTGATTAGAGCATTCAGAGGTTTCTAGGATGTCTCTAGCACACTTACATATTTCTCCCACAAAACATTTCCTAAGGTCCATTACTCACAGGGTCATGTTTGTGGCAGCAATAGCCCTACACCAGTTTTCTGTACGCGTTACATTTCTTATTGCTATGGGAAAAAATAGCTGACAAAAGCAGTATAGAGGGCAAAGATTTATTTTGGCTCAGGATTTCAGGGGATACAGTTCATCACAGCAAGGAATGCTTGTCAGCAAAAACATAGAACATCTGGTCACCAACATCCACGGTCAAGAAGCAGAAAGATTTAGAAATGCTGGTTCAGGACCCCAGTCCATGGCTGTGGTGGTTTAAATATGCTTGGCTCATGGAAAGTGGCATTGTTAGTAGGTGTGGACTTGTTGGAGGAAGTCCGTCACTGAGTAGGTGGACTTTGAGGTTTCCTAGTGCTTAAGCTCCACTCAGCGTGGTAAGAAACCCTCCCCCTAGCTGCCTGTGGAAGATTGTCTCCTGCTGCTGCCCTTGGATCAAGATGTAGAACTCTTGTCTCTTCCAGTACCATGCCTGTCTGAACATTACCATGTTTCCTGCCATGATGATAATGGACTGACCCTTTAAAACTGTAAGCCAGTCCCAATTCAATGTTTTCCTTTACACCAGTTGCCTTGGTCATGGTGTCTCTTCACAACAATGAAACCATAACTAAGACAATGAGACTGGGATGGTGTTATATAAATTCAAATGTGTCCCTCCTCCCTCCCTTTCCCCAAGTTAAACCTGTCTGAAAATGTCCTAAAAGACATTCCCAGTGGTATTCCTCCTTGAGGGTTCTAAATCCAGTCATGTTAACAATGAATATTAATCATTGCATGAATCTAGAAGTAAAATGGAAGTATTATACTTTTTACCCATAGAGCTACTTTAGACTTTCCAAAGTTATATATTAAGGTCAAAAGAAAAGAGATGTATTAAGATGCCATTCCTGAGGAATAGTAGTTGGAGATTGACTTTTTACATATAAATATGTAAGCTCAAACTATATTAAAGTTGTGTGTAAGCAATGGAAGTGTGAATTATAAGTCTTTTGTTTAAGAAAAAACTTGTTTGCTCTCATATAATTAAGGAAAATACATAAACATATATGAAAACAAAGTTCTAAATAAAATATCTTAAAATTCTGAATGAAAACCACAAGGAAAAAAAAGCCTTCTGTGAAACTAAATGTCACATTTCAATTTTTGAGATAATGGAAACGTTGTTTTTTAAGTTAAGCCTATTTTAGTATGCATGCAATGACTAAAGTTCAGTCTCACAGTATGTTGATAACATTGGACAAACAATAAAACCAACAAAACCAGATGTTTTCGTGTGCTGCAGAGTGGAACTCAGAAGGATGTGCTTCTAGAAACAACTTATTTAAGTTGTGACTCTCATCCATGCATTGGCCCTAGACTTGAAACCGCCATTATCATGTGGCTGTCCAAATCCTAAGGAACAAGCTGGCTTTCTGAACTCGGTGTGCTATTTTTAAGTTCATTCTGAATATCTAACAAGGAGGTCACTAAATGCCTATGCGGATTTCAGCCAGTCGATCTGATGACGCCTAAGACATGTCCTGTGCTTAAATTCTCACTGTGCTACTTTAAGAGGATAACACAACTCAAATACGTTTTAAATATTAAATGGCACAATTTTTAGTCTATTTCAAGTATATTCCTTAATGATGCTTATGGATTAGATAATGACAGCCACATACTTACAAAATGGATCTTATAAGAAATTTAACACGCGTTTTGGGGTTCTTAGAATCTCTCTTCTTCCTTTGTCAGACAACAACAGTTATACATAAAGGTTATCATATAAAGTTAAAGTAACTTTGAATCACAAAAATGCTCAACTGGAAGACATGGTCATGGAGGGCATGGTTACATATTTGGGCTTGTTCTAATAATCAGAGTTCTGTGGTATGTACGTCATAGATAGCAAAGTAACTCCAGACCCTTCCGGCAGTGCACACATTCATTGCTAGAATCCCAGAAAGACGAACTTGGATTATAAACTTACCTTCAGGGGAAGAAGTGAGGCTGATTCCACCACTTCAAAGTTTTCACTTAAGTCACACTATAGCTAGAAATGAAAAATAGCAAGAGCTAGTCTTCCCTTGTAGGGTTAAGAATGGTTCCTTATGCTTTCTTAAAGGCATAAGAAAAGGTAAGCATGTGCAAAAGAGACTTAAGAAAGACTGATAACATTGTTTGCTTTCCTCTTGGTAGCTCTATTACTTTTGCATTACTATGATAAAATTCTTAGTCAAACAATTCTGGAGGAGGAAAGATATCTCTAAACTCTTGATTTCACAGGGTTCGGTTCATTGTTATTTGGGCAGAATCCTGTTGGCAGGATCATGAGATAAAGGGCAGCTGTTCATAGCCTGGCAAACAGGGACATAGGAACTAGTGGCCAGGTATAACCTCCAAAATCTTTTCTCTAGTTATCTAATTATGCTAGCTAGGCTCCACATGCTAAGAGCTCCAGGCTTCTGGTGTGTCTTCGCTGTCTGTGGGAGACTTTTCATATTCGAATATAGTATTTTGCTACTGGATCCCAAAGGTACATGGTCATCTTATAATTCAATAATAGTTCTACCATTATTCATTCCTATGTTAAGCGTTTCTATTGACCAAGGCAATCATTTAGTTGTGTATCCCTATAAATCAAAAGGAGAGTATATATGTTCAACATGCAGCGGTGCACAGTATATGTCTCTACTGTAAAACAAGAGGCATGCAGCTCAGAAAGGGAGGAGGAGAACAAACCAAGAAGAGAGAATACTGACTCCTGTATCCCCTTGTTCAACAGCCAGAGAACATGGTATCCTGACGGAATTTCAGTGAGAAAAGGCAGCCCTGCTCCTCTGGGCTGTTTGCAGTCCACCTGGTCTCTCTCTTGGGCTGGTTGGATTCGGTGTCTTCAATTTTCCTTGGGGGGTATCCTGTGCTCATGACTTCTCCATTATCCTGTGACATCTGTTAACTTCTACCCTTATACCCTGAAGATTTTGTTTCCTGTCACCTTTCTTCTCTGACATGTACCATGAAGATAAAGCCACTGCAGTGTCACTAGCCTCCATTGCAGATAAAGACACATGACTGAATGAGAGCTGGGCAATACGAACCGTTTTTAAATGCTATCCATTCTTCCTTTTTCTTTTAACATTGTGTGTGAGAATTTCATAGAGTATATTTTTACAACATACTTTTGTCTCCCAGACCTTTCTCCTCCTTAGCCACCTAATTTCATATTCTTTCTCCATCCTAAAAAGCAAAGCAAGGAAACAAATCAAGAGATAAAAGCCACTAAAAACATGGAGCCCAATTTGTGTCGGCCATCTACTCGTGAGGGTAGTAAACGCCCTAGAGTGTGGTTGGGGCACCCAGTGTCATTCTATTGAAAAAGACTTATCTTCCCTCTCACAGCAGTTACCATTTGTAAATAGCTTCTTAGCCAGGGATGTGACCTTGTGTCCACTTCCTGTCCTTCACATTGGAATTTTTGTCTGGCTTGATTTGTGTATACTGTCCCAGTATCTGTGAGTGCATATACACATCGGTCTTTTTTGTGTCTGGAAAATGTTATTTCCTTAAAATCATTCATATGATTTTTCCAACTCTTCTTCCATATAGAATTCTGAGGGGATTCCATTTAAGGCTGAGTACCCAAAATTCTGTCATACAATGCATGCTGTCAAGTTGTAGGTCTTTGTATTGATTACCATCTACTACAAGAAGAAACTTCTCTAATGAGAGCTGAGCAATGCATTCATCTCTGAGGATAGTAATATGTAATTAGGGGGATATTTTATTATTGTCTTCATTTAGCAGAACAATACTAATAGGCTTTTCCATGAGCCTATGAACATCTACTGTCATATTCTTGGTATTCTTAACAGCTTCAAATATAGGTTCCATCTCCTGGAGTGAGTAGGCCTTAGATTCAATTAACAGAAAGTAGTTGGTTATTCCTTAATGTTGTCCCACTGTTGCTCTCATGGTGCCACTGTTGCTCTCTTGGCCACAACCTTTGTTTTTTCCATCTTTATTAACTTGAGTATTTCTTATTTACATTTCGATTGTTATTCACTTCCCAGTTTCCAGGCCAACATCCCCCTAACCCCTCCCCCTTCCCTTCTATGTGGGCTTCCCCTCCCCATCCTCCCCCCATTACTGCCCTCCCCCCAACAATCACGTTCACTGGGGGTTCAGTCTTGGCAGGACCAAGGGCTTCCCCTTCCACTGGTGCTCTTACTAGGCTATTCATTTCTACCTATGAGGTTGGAGCCCAGGGTCAGTCCATGTATAGTCTTTAGGTAGTGGCTTAGTCCCTGGAAGCTCTGATTGGTTGGCATTGTTGTTCATATGGGGTCTCAAGCCCCTTCAAGCTCTTTCAGTCCTTTCTCTGATTCCTTCAACGGGGGTCTCGTTCTCAGATCAGTGGTTTGCTGCTGGCATACGCCTATGTATTTGCTGTATTCTGGCTGTGTCTCTCAGGAGAGATCTACATCCGGTTCCTGTAGGCCTGCACTTCTTTGTTTCATCCATCTTATCTAGTTTGGTGGCTGTATATGTATGGGCCACATGCGGGGCAGGCTCTGAATGGGTGTTGCTTCTGCCTGTATTCTAAACTTTGCCTCCCTATTCCCTGCCAAGGGTATTCTTGTTCCCCTTTTAAAGAAGGAGTGAAGCATTCCCATTTTGGTCATCCTTCTTGAGTTTCATGTGTTCTGTGCATCTAGGGTAATTCAAGCGTTTGGGCTAATAGCCACTTATCAATGAGTGCATACCATGTGTGTTTTTCTGTGATTGGGTTACCTCACTCAGGATGATATTTTCCAGTTCCATCCATTTGCCTATGAATTTCATAAAGTCATTGTTTTTGATAGCTGAGTAATATTCCATTGTGTAGATGTACCACATTTTCTGTATCATTCCTCTGTTGAAGGGCATCTGGGTTCTTTCAGCTTCTGGCTATTATAAATAAGACTGCTATGAACATAGTGGAGCACGTGTCTTTGTTATATGTTGGGGCATCTTTTGGGTATATGCCCAAGAGAGGTATAGCTGGGTCCTCAGATAGTTCAATGTCCAATTTTCTAAGGAACCTCCAGACTGATTTCCAGAAGGGTTGTGCCAGTCTGCAATCCCTCTTGGTCACATCTTGCAGACAGATTGTTATTATCACTTGCAGTATCCCTAGTTGGGTAAGACTGATGGTTATTTTTTCCTCCTGTAATGTGTAGAATATCATCTAGCAATCTGAATGTTGGCTAGTAGGGCTAAAGCTACCAGTTGAGGACCAGCTATATTTCCCCATGTTCTATGCTATATATATATGGTATCTTCAGCAATAGGATCTAATGTCAGGTTGTAAGGGAAACAAATAACATTGCAATGGCCTATAATGTTTGAGGGATCTGATCTATATAAACTTTTGGCCCAATAACTCAAAAAGATGTAACTAATTTCCAGAACTACCGAGTATTTGCAATGCCTAGTTGGGGTGTTATCTATCTATCTATGTATCTATGTATGTATCTATGTATGTATCTATGTATGTATCTATGTATCTATGTATCTATGTATCTATCTATCTATGTATCTATCTATCTATCTATCTATCTATCTATCTATCTATCTATCTATCTATCTATCTATCTATCTATCTGCATGTATGTATGTTTTATCATTTCTTACAATATTTCAAGGGAAGCCCAACGCCAATTTTATTGGTCAGTGTGCTTTAGCCTTTATTTTCTTTGTATCTTGTTTCTGCCGTTTCCTGCCTCTAGTCTCAACCATTGGTGCAAGGTTCTCGGGTACCAATCTCAGACTCTACTTAGTGCTTCTTCTTTTTCCTAATTGCTTAAAATGATAAACAAGTGAAAAGCGTTCAGAGATTAAGATGGCTTTAGTGGGAACAGTTGACTGTGATGGGCTCTATGTATCAGGACTACTGCTCACTGGAGCCAAAATGGATTCTGTCATCTGTGATGGGGCCCCTTAGTCATCATGATCCCTGTGATCCCTACAAGACAGTGGCACACTGGAGCTTCCTCACCTTAGTGGAAAATGTGAAAATAAGTTCACCGATTAATTTTAATGATGATTAATAGAGCTGTTAGGATGTGTTGGCTGAAGTACAGAGCAGTGAATCTCAAACTAGGTTAAAATTATGATGTTTATCCTAAGTAAAAGTAATGGAGAAGCAAGGCAGTCCAGTGTATTACATGGAGACGATTTCACAAAGGAGTCACGGGTTGTCATTTTCCAACTCTCCAACATTTTCAAGTCAGGTTGGTTGACTTCCTCAGGGTATAGCATGGTGCCTGAAGTTCCTGAATTCCTGGAAACCATCCAAGAAGATATGTCACCATATCTTCTTCTTCAGCATTTTCTTTTCAAAATGAGAGTCTGTTTTCAAGAAGCCTCTTTTTTTATTGGATAGTTTATGTATCTGCATTTCGATGTTATGCCCTTTCCAGGTCCCTCCTCTCCCACCTTCCCTCCCTCTGCTTCTATGAGGATGCTCCCCCTCCTACCCACCCACTCCCACCTCAACACCCTGACATTCCCCTACACTGGGGAAAGGAGCCTTCACAGAACCAAAGACTTCTCTTCCTATTGATGCCAGACAATGCCATCTTCTGCTACATATGCAGTTAGAGCCATGGGTCCCTCCATGTGTACTCTTTGGTTGGTGGTTTAGTCCTTGGGAGCTCTGGGAGGTCTGGTTGGTTGATATTGTTGTCCTTCCTATGGGGTTGCAAACCCCTTCAGCTCCTTCAGTCCTTTCTCTAACTCTCCACTGGAGTCTACTTGCTCAGTCTGATGGTTGGCTGCAAGCATCCTCATCTATATCAGTAAGGCTCTGGCAAAGCCTCTCTGGAGACATCTATATCAGGCTCCTGTTAGCAAGTACTTCTTGGCATCAGCAATAGTGACTGGGTTTGGTGGCTGCATATGGGATGGATCCCCAGGTGGGGCAGTCTCTGGATAGCCTTTCCTTCAGTCTCTGCTCCACTCTTTGTCCCTGTATTTCCTTCTATGAGTATTTTGTTCCCCCTTTTAAGAAGGACTGGTGCATCCACATTTTGGTCTTCCTTCTTCTTGATCTTCATATAGTCTATGAATTGTATCTTGGTTGTTCCAAGCTTTTGGGCTAATATCCACTTATCAGTGAGTGCATATCCTGTGTGTTCTTTTGTGACTGAGTTACCTCACTCTGGATGATATTTTCTTTTTTTTAATTGCATTTTTTATTTACATTTTAAATGTTATCCCATTTCCTAGTTTCCCCTCCAGAAACCCGCTATCCCACAACCCCCTGCTTCTATGAGGGTGTTCCCTCACCCCCCCACCCACTCCCGTCCACCACTGCCCCACTCCCACCCGGATATTTCCCTACACTGAGGCATAGAGCCTTGACAGGACCAAGGGCCTCTCCTCCCATTGATGCCCGACAAGGCCTGCTTCTGCTACATATGCGATTGGAGCCACAAGTCCATCCCTGTATTCTCTTGGGATTCTGGTTTAGTCCCTGGGAGCTTTGGGGGGGGGTCTGGTTGGTTGACATTGTTGTTCTTCTTATAGTGTTGCAAACTTCTTCAGCTACTTCAGTCCTTTCTCTATTGGGGATCTCCATTGGGGATCCTGTTCTCAGTTCAATGGTTAGCTACCAGTATCTACTTCTGTATTTGTAAGGCTCTGGCAGAGCCTCTCAGGAGACAGCTATATTAGGCTCCTGTCAGCTTGTACATTTTAGCATTCACAATATTGTCTGAGTTGGTGGCTGAATATGGAATGCGTGTGAGGCTGTCTCTGGATGGACTTTCAGCCTCTGCTCCACATTTTATCTCCAGTTTTCCTCCTGTGAGTATTTTTGTTCCCCCTTCTAAGAAGGTCTGAAGTATCCAGAGGTTAGTTTTCTTTCTTCTTGAGCTTCATGTGGTTTGTGAATTGTATCTTGGGTATTCTGAGTTTTGGGGCTAATATCAGCTTATCAGTGAGTGCATACCATGTGTGTTCTTTTGTGATTGTGTTACCTCACTCAGGATGATATTTTCTAGTTCCATCCATTTGCCTATGAATTTCATGAAGTCATTGTTTTTAATAACTGAGTAGTATTTCATTGTGTAAATGTACCACATTTTCTGTATCCCTTCCACTATTGAAGGACATCTGGGTTCCTTCCGGCTTCTGGCTATTATAAATAAAGCTGCTGTGAACATAATGGAGCATGTGTCCTTGTTGTATGTTGGAGCATCTTATGGGTATATGCCCAGGAGTGGTATAGCTGGGTCCTGAGGAACCACCAGACAGATTTCCAGAGTGGTTGTACCAGCTTGCAATCCCACCAGCAATGGAGCAGTGTTTCTTTTTCTCCACATCTGGTGTGACCTGAGTTTTTCCTCTTAGCCATTCTGACTGGTTTGAGGTAGATTCTCAGGGTATGGGTTACTTTCTTTTACCTTATTGGTCACCACTTTATTTAGCTTACTTTTCTGTTGTTGTCTTATAACACTGACAAAGATTGACTTAGAGGAAGAAATCACTTCTAAGTGACAATCTGTCACTGAGAGAAATGGGGATAGGAACTCTTGGTGGCAAGAACTGCAGCAGAGGCCATGGAGGAATGCTGCTTACTGGTTTGCTCCTCATGATTTGCTCATCTTGATTTCTTCTACAATTTAAGACAACTATTCTAGAGGTGACACAAACCCACGGCGGGATGTGAGCCAACAATTAATCAATGATGAATCAAGAAACGCACAGACATGCAGGCAGACCAATCTAATGGAAGCATTTTATAAATTGAGATTCTCTCTTCCCAGGTGGTTCAAGTTTGTATCAAGTTGACAAAAACCAGGCAGTACACCAATGAAGACTTTCATTACCAAGCCATTCACCGACAAGAAGGATGGTTTACCAATATCTTTTCTATTATAATTATTAAAGCAAATGGCTACAGGTGCCTTGAACACTGAAATTAGCATATGATTTTAAAAAACAAACAATACATTGAAACACAAGGAAATAGTTTAGATAAATCAATGTGCTGCTGATGGCTAATTTTTTAAAAGATTTATTTATTTATTATATATAAATACACTGTAGCTGTCTTCAGACACATCAGAAGAAGACATCAGACTTCATTACAAATGGTTGTGAGCTGCCATGTAGTTGCTGGGATTTGAACTCAGGACCTCTGGAAGAGCAGTCAGTGCTCTTAACCACTGAGCCATCTCTCCAGCCCCATGATGGCTAATCTTTAAAAATATTTATTTTTGTTTTGCGTGCATTTGAACTTTGCCTACATGTGTATCTGTGTGAAAAGGTATCAGAACTCCTAGAGGTGGAGTTTCAGACAGGTGTGAGCCACCATGTGGTTGCTGGGAATTGAACTCAGGACCTCTGGAAGAATAGCCAGTGCTCTTCACTGCTGAGCCCGATGGCTATTTTTGATGTTACAGAATCTATAGGAAGCAAAACTGCAAATATATAACTATTACTAATAATATATGGCATCCCTAAACTCTAACACACCTGCAGAACAAGGCAGGAATTACTTAAAAACAAATGAACAAATAAAAAAACATATTTAGCTGCTTAGTTTCAAGTCACTGCTTGTTTAGAAAATTAGAATGACTCAGTTTTCCCTGAATTCATTGCATTTCTTGTTTCTTCTATCCGCAGTTCTGGGTTTCTATCACGAAGACTGACACACAAGTAAAGCTGCTCTCAGCACAGAGAGCTTTCCATTTAAGATTGTTGGGAGGAAAGATACATTATGAATAATATTGATTTTTTTTAACCTCAGTCAAGTGACAGGAGAGCTTAACCTAGATTCATCTTCCCTTCACATTCATCATAAATCTCTGATGTGCCAATATTCTATATTTGAATGCTTTGTGCACATTAGCAATATTGTAAAATCATGCTGTATTGTGACAAGACACTAAATTTATTTCAGAGCAGGTCCATTTTATCACTCTCTGCACTATGAATAATAAAGTAGTTATTGATTCTAATGACAGATTATTATAACATTAATAAGTTAGCTGAAGCAAGACCTTATTTCGGTTGAAATTGGAAAGTTCCTAAAGGAAGAGAAAGGGGAGTCCCGGATATATTTCTTTGTGTTATAATGATGCTGTTCATCATAGTTATCTGGTCTCATATGTGTGTAAAGAATATTGACTCAGAAAGATAAGGGTACTCTCTGTCAATTGTAGTCTAGGCTTGGCTGTTTAAAACTTTTATTCTTATGTGTGTGTAAGTATGTATGTCTATTAATATACGCGTCATACATGTACAGGTACCCATGGAAGCAAAAAGAGTGCACCCCTGAAACTGGAGTTACAGGCAATTGCAAGCCACATGATTTGACTTCTGGAGTTGGTTGTGGCTGTCCTGTAAGAACAGTGAGCGTTGCTAACTTCTGAGCCGTCTCTCCAGTCCTAGTCATGTTTTCCTCAATATTGAAGGCTCCTTAATAGAAATGGGGGCCAAGTTTGAAGATTCAAAATCAAAGAAAAATAATTACATAAATTCCTCTTCACCTCTGATAAGCCCCTTGCTACGAACGGTGGAGTACTGTCGTAGCCAAACCAAAACTGACCCGCTTGTCTATGAATCAGAGTCAACTGCCCTAGAGACAAGGCTTCAAGCAGCCCACCCTTAAATGAATTTACCTGAAGGCCCAGGCAACTGTGGCACTGTGTCCACAGGAACACATTTATGAATAGCAGAATCATAAAATGACCCTTGGAAATCTTTAGAATATAATGCTCAATGTAAGTTATATTCAATTATACTGAATTTCTTTACATGGACAAAGCCTATTTTTCATGTTGAATTATTTGCTATGCTTTGTGATAAATTGGAGAAAACCTTATGTTAAAATTCGAGCAATTTGCTCTTGGCATGCACTCAAAGGACAAATAGATACCCTACTACAGAAGCCCTTCCTAGGGCACACTCATCCTCACTCTATTCCCAATAGCTCGGAAGTGGGAACATCCTAAGTGTCCAATAGCCGAGGAACAGAGAGTGAAATTGTGGCAGAGCCATACAATGGCATTTTATTCAGGTAGACCACAGAGAGTGAAATTGTAGTATATCCATACCATGCATGCAGATCTATTCAGGTAGATCTAATTTCGGCCTTTTGAGAATTCTACACTGTTCCTCTTCCATTAAAATTTCCTTAAGTTAATTTGATTTAAAATATATATATATTTATAAACAATATAATTTATAAGGAAAATTATGAAATCTGTAGGTAAGTGGATTGGATAGAAAATACTCCACTTAGTGAGGTAACCCAAACCCAGAAAGATAAATGATACTAGCTCAGAAACTTTAGATTTGAGCATATGACCACAGAAGCCAGGGTGGGTCAAAAAGGCTGAGGGGTGAGCTGGGGAGAAGGAGCCCTAAGAAGGGAATAATAGACATAGGTGCTCTGAGAAGAAAAATGAAAAGGTGTGTGTGTGGGGGGTTAACTGGGGCGTACAGAGGGAGGGAAGGAAGAGGCAACATGAAAGAAAAACAGAGATAAATGCTTTTGTATGAACTTATATATGTAACACCTTCATATACACTTTAAATAGTTAGGCCACATGGGATTATAATAACCCCTTCTCCCAAGGACCCACAGACTCCATAAAATCTCTGGCCCCAGACCAGGAAAATTTCTAGTGGAGTTGTAGGAGAGGTGAGTCCACAGAGATTCCAAAATGACATAGGCTATTACCATTGCCTTTGGCTGCCTCCTGAAATCTGAAGGTTTTCCTATTGTGGAGACACAACACACACGTTGGATCTAGGACTCAGAAGAACGACACTCTTCCTGGAAGACTCGACCCTGAGGGGTAGCTCTCACAGTACAGAAAAAATGCTACGCAAGGAAAAGCTGTTAAGGGAGAAAATCAATCAGTAGTCCTGCTTAGCTGTGGAGTATGCAAACCACAACAATGACTGGCCAGGCAAGATGTCCCCTAGGGCTCTATGGTGGCACTTGGGGGTAACCAACTGGTACTAATTGGACTTGCGGCACATTCAGTACGAGGGAACTCATGCTTATTACTTGTAAACCTAGCTAATTATCCGTGGTGAGAGATCATAGACCCTAGAGTTGAACATACTTTCATTCAATGTAGTTCCTAATTGTATTCTTAAGAATATAGCTCTCGACCTCTAAGAATGAAGTGTTTTTTTCTTCATGGAAGAGTGGGTGGAACTATTGTTAGAGTCAGAGGACCAGAACACCTGCAGCAGGTAGGGTCTGCTAAATGTGACCAGGATACTCTAACCATGAAATCTCTGCAAATGTGGTTATATAAAACGGATCTGCATAGTGACCAAACCAGTTGACATGACAACATGATAGGGGAGATTTAAAGAGACCCCACCCCTAGAAGAGCTACAGAAGACAGTGGTTGCTAAAGGATGGAGAATCCTGTTTAGTTTTCTGTTGCTGAGATAAATACCATTCCAAAAGGCAACTTAAAGAAGGCAGTTTATTTTGGTTTACGGTTCCAGAGAGGGAGAGGAAGTCCATAATGGCAGGAAAGGCGTGTTAGCAGGCAGCCAAGGCAGGAAACTGAGACCTTACATCTCTGTTTACACGCTGGAGGAAGAGACAGCTAACTACAAGTGAAGCAATGAAATCCGCTCTCAAGGCCACCCCCAGTGACAGACTTCCTCCTGTAAGGCAAAGCCTCCTGAAGGTCCCATAACCTTCTCAATCAGCATTACCAGAGGGGACCAAATGTTCAAACACATGAGCCTACTGGGGGCATTTTGCATTTAAATGACCACAATTTTTAATCCCAGTGGTCAGCCTTGAAAAAAATTGTACATATGAGAAATGTTAAAGCGGGTTCTAATAATTATAGCAGGACAGAACATGAATAAGAGAGACAATAAGGAGACATGAGGAACTGGAGGAGAGAGGGGGGAAAAAGGATGTAAGTGGTGTAAATACAGTATGCTCATGTATGAAATTCTCAAAAAAAGTTGAGGTTAAAAGAACATTTCGAGTAGGGAATCAACATAACACCTGTTTTTAGACATACAGTATTTTAAAAATTCCTTGATAATTTTATACATGCATAGAATGTGTTGAGAACATATTCATCCCTACTCCTTCCTGTAATTCTTCCCAGCCCTCCCCCCAGCCTCAATATCTATTTTTCCAGGGAACATATTTCTCCTTGTAATTCAGCAAGAAATGAGTATATTTTATAAAAGTATATGTTGAAATATTTTGTTTCAAATATAAAATTATAAAAAAACAATTTATATCTTTTTAGCATATTAAAATAAATCCCAACAACTCTAAATATTTAAACATAAAATTAACTATAGAAGTAAGTATGGGACATAACTTTTAAATCAGAGTATCTATTATTTTTAAAAATCTTGGAAATTAGTAAATTTACATGAATTATAAAACAAATTCAAATTTTGAACTAGAGTATAATAAAATATCAAATTGACTGAAAAAACAATTCTGTGATAGTGCAGACATTTAAAGTATCAATTTTCCCAATGTAAGAACCAAAAAAGTCGTTTAAAAAATCAGGTAAGGACATTAAAAAGTCTTTTGACAGAGTTAAAACAAAACCAAAAAAAAAAAAAAAAAACCCTTCCATACCCCCTTTCTATTTTATATAAAATATACTCACTATTTCATTTTCTTAATTATTTTATTCTTTTATTATTTTGTGTGTTTGGGTGTTTAACCTGCACACATATCTGTATCTACACTCTATTCAAAGGTCAGAAAAGAAGAGTTAGATTCTGTGGACTGGAGTTGTGGATGGTCATAAGCTGCCATGTAGGTGCTAGGGAGCAAACATGGGTTCTCTGGACTCTTAATTTCTAAGCCATCACTGTACTCCATCACTTTTTAAAAACAATAATTATATAAAGATGTAAAGTAGGCAACTTTTCTCACTTGACAAATTTAAAACTATCCAGTGATGGCTATTTCTCACTTAAAAAAGTATGTAGACTCCATTACTTTGCTAAGTCCTG
Organism: Rattus rattus; assembly: GCF_011064425.1. NCBI lineage: Eukaryota > Metazoa > Chordata > Mammalia > Rodentia > Muridae > Rattus > Rattus rattus. The sequence goes on along the minus strand of NC_046168.1, from coordinate 76,692,392 downwards.
CATGGCTGGCTGCTATCTCTCTCTACCTCTTCAAAGTTCTAACTCCGTTCTCATTTCTGCTTGAGCTAGCCTGGTCAACTCGTCCTTAAACATATCCAACTAGGGATCTCACATATTCCTACACATTTTTAACTCTACGAGGCTGGCCTCTTCTTAGACTATTGTGCCTCCCCTTTCCTTTAGGCTCTGCTCAAGTATCGTATCTTAGGGAAGGGTCCATGACCATCCTCTGTAGTATCTGCCATACCTTCAGTCTACCTTCTTGCCTAGCTTTATTTTGTGAGTTTTATTAACTGAGAATACTTTAAAGTATTTTTGTCAGTGGACCTGTTGCCTTTTGAAACTATAATATGAAAAACCCAATGTCAGGGACATTGTCTTCTATAGTGTCATACCAAATCAGGGAAAAGTCATGCTATGTCCATGGATAAACATACAACTGCTGTGGATATGGATGAGAGTGGGACACATGCTTTTTGTAGTCTTCTGTTAAAACGAGTAGAAATGGGTGAAACCTAGTTAAACAGTGAATGCTAATAATTGCAGAAATTCCCTTGTCAGAAGAAAGATGTTGTTTCCCTTTCCGTATTAACGGTGTCTATAAATTATGATTATGAGATTCTATAACTACAATTTTAGCATTTAAATGTGGCATTAAGTACATAGATTTATTGAACTTCTGCTTGAAAGGACAATGCCATTGAAAAACCATCTGAATGTCTGTCAGCAGAGGATTACCAAGTAGATACAATGCAATTGTTTTAACAAAATAAGTCACGGCATCTACCCCTTATTGCCCCATGGCCATATGTGTTCTCTTACCCGTATAAACAGGGGTTTAAAAACACTTCTAAATATACTGTGCAGTAGTAAGAACAGAGGTACAATGGAAACTTCTGCAAAGCTTTTTTAATTAGGGAGAAAAAATACATATTTATTTCTACTGCATATCTGTAAGCATAGAAAGGCAGTGGTGGCATTAGTTAATTGTTGAAGTCAAGAGTGAGTAGCAGGGGAATAGTGTGAGCCATGTGAGAAATTAAAATACCTTTTTAATTTCTCAGGAAAAGAAAATAGTTGGCGGTACCTCTAATGCACAAATTAGAGGGTCATTGTTTTTCTTTGTCTTGCTTTTCTGCAGACACTTCCAATGTAGGCTTCTGTAGTTGCATTTTGCTGCGGTTAAGGTAGGGAAGACTAATTTCAAGTCTGAAATTCATTTAAAAGTGTTTACCCTAACCTATTTTTCAGACAGAAGCAGTGCTGAAAAGAATCCATCTTGATATAACATAATGCATTTCCCCTTGTTGTAGAAGCATGTAGAAGCAATGTAAAATGGCCTTATACTTATTGCACTGGGGATAATGGAAATGGAGCTTTTTAAACCATGAAACTGTCTTTGCCCCGCTCCGAAATAGCCAATTAACTTGCATTCCATTTTGGCTTAAGTGATTTGATAAAACACAGCATCCCTTCATCCATCCTTAGCCATGAACCCTGGCTCTCGAAAGGTTAATGCTCCATCGTACTTCATGAATCGGATGGTTTGCTCCGTTTATGTATTAAAACAAAATATACATTTCAAATAGCACTTTATTTAGTTCTCATTTATATAATAAGCAATGGGAACAAGGATGTTATGAAAATAGAGTGTTATAATAAAGTTTCATTAGGGATTATTTTGCCCTTTCTCCCTCAACTGATCAGACAGTAGACTGTGAAAGAAAATAAGTTGTAAGTTTCAGCATTTTGTTTCAATTCCTTTATTCCTAATGATCAACAAAGCTTAATGTACAGTATTTTTAGACTCGGAGTCCAAGCTTTCTAAGCCATAGAGCACCACGATGAAGAGTTACCAAGAGCATTCTTTAATTTTCTTTTGTGCTACGATAATGGGATCCTTGGCTCACTACAGAAGCGATCTGTGGCTTTGAGTCTTCTTTCAGTGTGGACTGCAATTTCCCCCTTGTGTGTAGAATGACTTTATTTTAGGAACTGGGAGTAGTAAAGTTATAGAGATTGTCTGCGCATGACTTTCATCCCTAAAGCTACTGACTTGCTCAACCCATACTTCTCTCTTGGAGATTGGACAAGTGCCCAAGGACATAGGCACCAGCCAGGAGTACCTCACTTGTGACAACTTGCTTAGCCAGGCCACTGCCATCTCAGTAGAGATGTCAGTATTTTGGCATATGGTGATTAATACAATAACAATAACACCAGGTCTTGCCATGTCATCACAGGATTGGAGATAGAATTTACATTCTTCCAGACCATTTCGTTTTCTGCCCTTATATAATAAGGAAGCCACTACAGAGTTTACCTGGTCTAGCCTTTTTTCATCACACTGATAGTTAATCAGGAAGATGAATAAATTTTTGTCACATTTAAAAGTTTTTAGTTATACCAGAAACTCATTGGCACAAGACTTTCTGAACAGATCCCTGGTAGCACAGGTGCAAAAATTAACAACTGATAAATGGGATCTCATGAGACTGAAAATCTTCCGCAAAGCAAAGGATATCACCATTCAGACACAGCAGCAACCTACAGAAAGGGCAATGATTTTTCCCAACTATGTATCTGATAGAAGGCTAATATCCAATTTAAATGAAGAACTCAAAATACTGGATATAAAGAAAACAATCTAATTTGAAAATGGATTAAAGATCCAAAAAGAGAATCTTCAAAAAGAAGAAACCCAAATGTCAAAGAAACACTTAAAGAATTTTCAAGACCCTTAGCCATCAGGGAAATATAAATTAAAACTAGTTTGAGGTTTTTATCTTACACTTATCAGTATGGCTAAGATTAATAAACAAATGACTCTCAGGCTGGATGTGGAGTAAGGAAAGCACACATCCATTGCTGGTGGGAGTGCAGAGCTGTACAGCCGCCATAGAAATCAGTGTGGTGGTTCCTCAAATGGATGGGAACCAATCTGCTTCAAGATCCACCTACACGACTCATGGGTATATACCTAAGGGAAGCTTCATCCTGTCATAGAGATACTTGTTAAAACCTGCACATTGCTGCTCTATTCATTATAGATGTATTGGAAGCAACCCAGATTTCCCTCGACAGAAGAATGGGTAAAGGATAAAGTAAACACGGTACTTTTATATAAAAGAATATTACTCAGACATTAAACAAAAATAAAATCATGAAATTTGCAGATAAATGGATGGAGCTAGAAAAAAAATCATCCTGAGTCAGGTAATCCTGACCCAGAAAGGTGAATATGGTATCAATTTGTCTATATGTACAAATTAGCTGTTAAGCCAATGATAGGCAAGGTATAATTCATAGAACCGCAGAGGTTAGGTATAGATTAAAGGACTGGGGGGTGGGGTGGTAGATAGATCTCCATAAGAAGGAGAAATAGAATATAGTTGTGGATGGATGGGGATGGCATGGGAGGATCAAGCAGGAGGAGAGGAGGAGATAAGAAGAGGACAAAAGAGAGAATACAGAGAGAGACAGCTAAACTTAAGGACCATTTGAGGAGTAGTGTGGAAACCTAATATAGTGGAATCTTCCCAAAATACATACATATATTAGGATAATATAAATGAAATAACCAAATACTGAGGGAGGTGGAGCATCAGTTGGGCATCTCTAAACAACAAATGAAACTTCTAATACCAGGAATAGGTGACAGCTAATTGATTTGTTGGCCAAAGGGTCCCATGGGAACCCTTAAACAACACAAGGTTTTGCCAAGACTACAGATTGCTCCCCACAAACTGATGTCAATGCTCTATTGCTGAAAAAAAATACATATACAACTCATTGAACATGGAGAAACCAAGCCTTCACCCCTGTGGGCTAGTGTTCTTGATATCGGAAGGTCCTCTGCATGCTACCAAAGGAGAAACAAAAACACGAACTGAGCTATAAACCCTTTGATCTACAGTGGTTTCCTGGCTGCAAGATACAGTAGTGCAAGGATGATGGCACGGTGTCTGTGGGAATAGCCAGTCAATATCTGATTTAGCTTAAGGCCCGCTCCATGAGATGGAACTCATCACCCACACTGATTGGACGAATAAGGACCTGAAACTCGATAGCCCAGGGACCTACGGGGAAAAACCAAATACTACTATTCTGCTAAAGGAACATCGCAATAAAAATGACATTCTTCTACACTCATAGATCAGTGCCTGGCCCAGCCATCATCAGAGAAGCTTCCTCCTGCAATAGGAGGGAACAAATACAAAGACCCACAGCTAGACAAAGCGCAGAGAGTGAAGTCTTGGGGAACCTTGCGAAAGCGGAGACAGAAGGAGGGGAAGTAAGCAGCAGCATTAGACATAACAGCTGATACTGAAATCACCTCCTAGTCAATTTCAGAGCAGTGCAGGGTTTCTTTAGAGGGCTTTGCATCGTGTGAAAGAGAAACTGAGGATCATCACTGGTTACAGACAGCCATACCTGAGTCTATCCGTGAGAACAGGACGTTCTTTTTTTCTCTCTCAAGACAAACTTCTAAGAACAGTAATGTTCTGCTTCTGAGAGGTACAATCTGCCCAGAGTGAATTAACTGATGGAGAGGGTGGGTCTTGAGACTGATACTTGCACTGTCCCCAGCACTCAGGGCACTTTCTGAGCAGCTCTGTTTCTCCTCTTGGTTCATATGGAGAAGATCAACTAATACACTCTGCTGGGCATGATGGTACAGGCCTGGCATCCCAACATGGTGGGAACTTAGGCAGGAAGATTGCAAGTTCTAAGCTAGTTTGTCTCAAATGAAATAGGCACATTTGTGAGAAATTGTCTTAATCAAATTCTGGACATGCCTGTGGAGAACTCTTTTGATGAAGTTATTGAAGTTAGGACATCAACCCTAAATGGAGAGCAACTTTACTCCTCATGTTTGGGTCCTCCGCTGCACAAGAGGCAGTCAACTGACTGAGACAAGCATTCCTTTTCAACTGTGGATTGACTGTGACTGGCTGCTTCCGGCCCCCACTGCTTTAGGCTCTTCACTTCCTGGCCATGATGGATCATATCCTTGGGATCCAAAGGAAACACATTCTTTTTCAAGTTGCTTTTGATTGCGTATTTGATGGTTTTAGAGATATACAATGTGTTGGGACTATTTTTACCCCTACTGCATTCTGCTATCTCCCTTCCTTTGCCTCTGAACCTCTTTCTCTTCACAGCTAATACTGCATAGCTATACCATTGGAGAAAATGATACCATCCCCTATGGCGACCATTATAAGTCAAAACTTCAGGGGCTGGAGAGATGGCTCAGTGGTTAAGAGCACTGGTTGTTCTTCCAGAGGTTCTGAGTTCAATTCCCATAAACCATATGATGGCTCATGACCATCTGTAATGGGATTCGATGTCCTCTTCTGGTATGTCTCAAGACAGCAACAGTGTACTCATATACATAAAATAAATGAATAAATGAATAAATAAATAAATTTTTATTAAAAAAGCCAATACCTCCTCTGGAGGGGGTAGGACTTTATGGACACCTCCCCTCTCCATGGTGGAATGTTAAAGGGCTCAATTCTGTATAAGTAGCTACAGATGCTATGTTGAAGATTACAATGGCCACCTCGGAATTGGATGGCAGCATTTGATAGCACTCCTCCCCAGCCTCCAGCTCTTACCTTCTTTCCCTTTTTTTGTGATTTCTTTGATCCTGAGATGGGGTGATGGTGGTGATTTTGGCGTCCTGCTTAGGAGTGCACATATTAAAATTGTCACGCACATATTCTCAGCACTTTGCCCATTTATGTGTCTCTGCATTAAGTGTTGCCCTCTGCAAATATATATATATATATATATATATATATATATATATATATATATATATATTCACTACCCTATTTTATCATGCTGAAAGGAAAAGTAACTAAGACGAGAATGTAGCTCAGTGGTGGAAATACTATCACACATGCGGGAAGCCCCTAGCTTCAGTTCTCAGTACTAGGGGAATAAAACAAAACAAAACAAAACAAAACAAAACACAAAAACAAACCAAAAACCACAAACCAAACCAAGTAAAACAAAACAAAAATGACAACAATGACCACCACCACCGCCAAACCCACAAGGCTTTATGAAGACGCTGACACGGTATACTAAAAATATGATTTTAGACCCCTTGCTCCCAGTCTCTTAAAGTCTCTTCATGGAAGTCTGAAGGAGGCTAGGTAAAGAATGAGTTTTTAGCATCAGGACTGGTGGTTCTCCTGTAGACAGTGTATTCTTGCTCCAGTGTGATAAGCTTTTGGTATTTGCACATACATGACCCTAATTTTTATGCCATTAGCTCTAATTCCGGTTCTAATTAGATCTCAAAAGTACAGTAAACAATCTGGGGACCCTGAGTCGTAAAATGAGCACTTGTAGGAGAAAACGATCCTGTGTCAAAGCTGATGGATATAAACTGTCTTACAGGTACTGGAGATAAAATGATGTTTTATGTGTACACTGGGTTGAATTCCATTTGTATGATTTTTAAAAACAAGTAGGAACCATACCAGCTCTGGAGGGCTGGATTGCAGCGATGCCAGGGGAAGTGTGGCAGATCTGGAATCGTTTCATGTTTGAGTGTGAGTACATGTGTCATGTTTGAGTGTGAGTACATGTGTCATGTTTGAGCGTGAGTACCTGTGTCATGTTTGAGTGTGAGTACATGTGTCATGTTAGAGTGTGAGTACATGTGTCATGTTTGAGTGTGAGTACATGTGTCATGTTTGAGTGTGAGTACATGCGTATGAATGCACTGAGTGATGTGCTTCACATTGCTACAGTTTATCTCATCTTTCGAAATGTATATTATACCCCAGTGTAAAAAAATACTCTAGGGCTCAGGTTGATGAATTCGCATACACTGCATGACTAAAGACTTTCATGTTATGTTGGAGGGCAATGCTTTCTGTTCCCATTTAGGAACAGGGAAGGCAGAACAATTTGCAGCCTGAGAGAATTGAAAATGAGGGCTTCAAGAGAAGACAGTCAAACAGGACAAAACACAGTATAATAGGGGTTGGGGATTTAGCTCAGTGGTAGAGCGCTTGCCTAGGAAGCGCAAGGCCCTGGGTTCGGTTCCCAGCTCCGAAAAAAGGAAAAAAAACACAGTATAATAAGACAGGGCAAAGGCCCTCATATTGAGGCTGGACAACTCAACTCCATAGGTAGAACGAGTCTCAAAAACGGGAGAAAGAGACAGAGACACACTTGCTTCCACTGCTGGAAGGCGGAGAGGAGAGGTGGGAGGGATGTGGGAGGGGTGGAGGGGAAGGAAACTGTGGCTGGGATGTATTGAATGAGAGAAGAATCGATTGTTAATAAAAGTGAAAACAAAGCAAGCAAAGGAACAAAAAAGAAAACTGAAGGCTTCGATATTCTAATTTTAGCAGACAAGTGAATTCAGTGGTTGAAAAGAGATTTATCAGTGGTCCTCTTCCCTGTCCTGCAAGAGGACCTGATTTTCAAAGGTTTAAATGTGTCAGAAAACCAACACAGTGAATTTCATGTTGCTCTTGTGTCCTTTCAGTTTCAGGGAGGGCGTCTGTCAGAAGCGGGGATTAAGGAAGGTGTGGTGTAGAAGACACATTCAGAACCATGTACAAGGTGATCATTTGGCAATTTCTGAAGGAGTGGGTAAGACTTTCCCTGATGTATGGAGAAGAGAAAACCTGAGTTGACAAGCAAGATGTGACATCAGTGACAATTGAAGGGACAAGGTTGACATGAGCAGTAAGAGAAAAAGCATTCTAGAAGCAACACTGAAGGCCACCCCCAATCCAGGACTCCAAACCAGAGGTAAAGACCTCCTAGAACATCAGTTCTCAACCTGTGGGTCCCAACCCTGTCAGGGGTTGCATATCCCGCATATCAGATACTTTACAATTCACACAAGTACCAAAATTAAGTTATGAAGTAGCAACAAAATAATTTAATGGTTCGGGTTCATCAAAATACAAGGAACTATATTAAGGTTGAGAAGCTCTGTCCTAAAATATGGAACAGAAATGTGGTTGTTTGAAATGGTAGGAGATTTAGGAAGAGGGCATTTCTCTTTGAGTTTTTCCATGGATTGGTAGATACCTGGAGGCTGGGGTCCAAGTGAGCATGAAGGCCAGAGTAAGTGCCGATGCCTGCAGTAGCATCCTTGTCTTCCCTGTGGGGAAGCCAGTGAAGTCTGTTGCACACCAGCTGTTTTCTTACTGAATTCAAACCCCTCTTTTTCCCTGATGGGTAGTCTGAAGTGATTAAGGTCTACATCATAACAAAGGTTTTTGTATTCGAAGTCACTTGTTGAAATATCTCATGACTGATGTCTCCTCAGACAGCCAACATCTTTTTTTTTTTTTGAATAGTTTTCCATTTTGGAAATTTTAAATCATTTGTGACCTCAGAACTCTGAACATACTCTGTGTGTGTGTGTGTGTGTGTGTGTGTGTGTGTGTGTGTGTGTGTGTATGTGTTTAGGTGTTTAGTTTTTGACAAGATATAGCATTTTAGTCCTTGATGACCTATACAACTCATTTTGTGCAGCAGGCTGACCTTGAACTCCTGGCCATTCTCCTGCCTCTGGCACATGAGTGCTGGAATTAATTATAAGCACTCACTACTATGACCAGCTTAGCCATTTTTCTAAATCCCTTTTTATAGCTAAATGAAGTTCCACAGTAAATAAATTGATTTCAATTTGTAAATTAAGAAAAAGTCAGTTTTTCTCAATTTTCATTTGTGTTAACATTCTTCTCCAAAATCATTAAATAGAACATGTCAATTGGTTGGATTTTTTGTTTGTTTGTTTGTTTGTTTTGTTTCCTTGTTTTTGTTGTTATTTTTGTTTTGTTTTTTCACTTTTCAGTTAACTTCACATACCCCGAACTGTTTCTACCATATGTATTCAGTAATTATTTTATTATGTATGTAATTCTCATATTTTCTACGTTACAATTTATCTAGCCTAATAACTATAAAATGATAGACACATGTGCTGTGTTTCATTGTATTTCTCAATTACTCTCTTATCAGGAACAGGGGACAGAGGACTGCTCAGTCCTTGAGACACAATTAAATAGGAAAAGCAGCTGTAAGCATATAGAACTAATTTGACCACTGAGATGATAAAATCACACCTTGCTTTCTAGCCAGCCATGTCTTATTTTCTAAGTTGCTGTTACAGGAGACAGATAGAGTTCTGGTCCTCTCAGTATCATTTCCATGTCTGTTAAAGAACTTTCATGAACAGAAGGCTAGTTTTACTTCCGGTAACCTAGAGAGGTCATGTAGTAGAGGAGAATGGATTAAAATCGATCCATTTTCCGATTCTGGCTTAAATGGCCTTACTACAATACAGTGTCAGACAAGTTCCTTTGCTTTCCCAAACTTGCTTCTTCAATTGTTGAATGCGATGTGCAGCCATGCGCAGGGCTACTGTGAGAATTGAGGTGTCTGTTGTGCATGAAATATGTGAGTCGGTGTGCGTGTTTTATTGGTTTCATTTGTAAAACCTTCATTAGTTTTCTGTGTGTTTGTAAGCAATTCTGTAAAGCACAGTACACAGGTAGACTTCAGAGGACAACTCTGTGGAGTTGGGTCTGTCCTTCTACCTTTACGTAGATCCTGAGGATCCAGCGTCGAGTGTCACACATTGCAGCAAATGCCTTTACCAGCTCAGACTCCTTTCTCCATCCACACTTACATTTTGCATAATAAGATTGTGCATCAAAAATTAACATTTGAACTCTTAAGCCAAATGTGCTACCTTATTAGAATTTTTTTATTATCTATTTGATTGCTAATCTCTTGGTGACTTTTGTAGCTCTTTCATATCCTATATAAATACATAAAGAGCAGTATACATGGTACTAGATAATCTGCATAGTAGCTCGGAATTTTCCACACTGGCAACTAGAGAACATAGAGTGCCAACTGTTTTCTTCAAGGAGACCAATATATGCTGCAAAATATAATTCCAATAAAAAAAAACCTCTTATTTCAAGGTAATTTTATTTAATGCTATGCTATAGTTGAAGCAATAAAAGATCTATGCATAATACAAAAGGCTATGTAGTCACCACTCTTTTATCTTCTTTCTTTTGTTAAAAGGGAAACTGAAAATCAAATAAATCATTCATTCAAATAAATCATTTATAAATCAAAATTGAACAGCCCAGAGTGTGCCAGACAGTGTAAGTACTTGGTAAATAAAACATAAAGGCAACTTAAATAGTATCCTTATAAATTTGACATTAGTGTCCCAAGTTCTGTTTCCTGAGAACTACGTATCACGTAGAAACCTCAACCTCAAGCGATAGAATCCAAGTCTATGCAAAATGAAAATAAGAGTTTTCTTAAAGAATTCCAGATCTTTTTTTTTTTTTTTTTAAATAAATGTAGCTGGTTTCCACATGGTAACTTCTTTTACAGAGCTGAATGGAGATTCTAATTTTTTTTTTTTTTTTTTTTTTTTTTGAATATTTTTATATACATTTTCGAAAGTGTTATTCCTTCCCGGTTTCCGGCAAACATCCCCCCCTCCCTTCCTTATGGGTGTTCCTCCCCACCCTCCCCCCATTGCCGCCCTCCCTGCAACAGTCTAGTTCACTGGGGGTTCAGTATTAGCAGGACCCAGGGCTTCCCCTTCCACTGGTGCTCTTACTAGGATATTCATTGCTACCTATGAGGTCAGAGTCCAGGGTCAGTCCATGTATAGTCTTTAGGTAGTGGCTTAGTCCCTGGAAGCTCTGGTGGCTTGGCATTGTTGTACATATAGGGTCTCGAGCCCCTTCAAGCTCTTCCAGTTCTTTCTCTGATTCCTTCAACGGGGGTCCTATTCTCAGTTCAGAGGTTTGCTGCTGACATTCGCCTCTGTATTTGCTGTATTCTGGCTGTGTCTCTCAGGAGCGATCTACACTTCTGCACTTCTTTGCTTCATCCATCTTGTCTAATTGGGTGGCTGTATATATATGGGCCACATGTGGGGCAGGCTCTGAATGGATGTTCCTTCAGTCTCTGTTTTAATCTTTGCCTCTCTCTTCCCTGCCAAGGTATTCTTGTTCCCCTTTAAAGAAGGAGGAAGCATTCACATTTTGATCATCCGTCTTGAGTTTCATTTGTTCTAGGCATCTAGGTAATTCAGGCATTTGGGCTAATAGCCACTTATCAATGAGTGCATACCATGTATGTCTTTCTGTGATTGGGTTAGTCACTCAGGATGATATTTTCGTTCCAAACCATTTGCCTACAAATTTCATAAACTCGTTGTTTTTGATAGCTGAGTAATATTCCATTGTGTAGATATACCACATTGTCTGTATCCATTCCTCTGTTGAAGGGCATCTGGGTTCTTTCCAGCTTCTGGCTATTATAAATAAGGCTGCGATGAACATAGTGGAGCACGTGTCTTTTTTATATGTTGGGGCATCTTTTGGGTATATGCCCAAGAGAGGGATAGCTGGATCCTCAGGCAGTTTAATGTCCAATTTTCTGAGGAACCTCCAGACTGATTTCCAGAATGGTTGTACCAGTCTGCAATCCCACCAACAATGGAGGAGTGTTCCTCTTTCTCCACATCCTCGCCAGCATTTGCTGTCACCTGAGCTTTTGATCTTAGCCATTCTCACTGGTGTGAGGTGAAATCTCAGGGTTGCTTTGATTTGCATTTCCTGATGACTAAAGATGTTGAACATTTTAGTGTTTTCAGCCATTATTTTTAATAGGGTTATTTG
>NC_046168.1:75993761-76066261 GCF_011064425.1 Rattus rattus | reverse complement strand
GAATCGAGACTCTTTATTCCAATCTTAGTTACTAGTATTGTCTTTTACATCCCACACTATGCAGTAAATACACACACACACACACACACACACACACACACACATCTATTTGTGTGTTCATGAGGTAGTGGATGGATGCTTGCTAAAGAACTACAGCAGAATTCATACTTTTCCAAGTGGGCTGAGAAAGTATGTACTGATAGGGGGACAAACCAGACCAGTCTCCAGTGGGGACTGGGCCTGGAACTGTTGGAATCTGGTCTGTGAGAGAAGGTGCAGGATTCATCAGAAGGGTTGAAGGCTGAATGTGATCAAGAAAACAATCAGGAGCTTGAGACAGTAAACCTGTTCCAGGTGCAAAGGGGATGAAGAGGTGGACAGGCAGGAAGTGCCCGGTAGACTGTGTCAACATCGGAGGGTACAGAAGTCAGGGAGTCCTTGTTTGGAGACTCCAGGTATGAGATGTTCAGTCAGGATTTTCATGTTGGATATCCACCACTTTATTGGCTCAGGTAAATGAGTTACCATTGTTCCTTGGCCTAGTAAATTCTTGGGACTGGACTATATGCCCACATGTTCCCACAGTTTCAATTCTATTCCATAAATTTATAGGGTGGCTCACTGTGTATTTCAGGAATAAATCATCTCTCAGTCCGTGCTGGACGATGCTGGACAGATGGTATAGTTTTTGCCTCCTCCCATGAGCTACAGTCATCCTGGTCTCTTCCCCTAAAATGGACTCAAAAGCTACCTCGTGAAGTGGGGTACAGTGCACAACCTAAAAGACATCCATCCATACAATATGTAGTAACTTAGGGTAGGGCATAGCCTGATCTCAGCAGTCATGCATGGATGTTTCTTTATAGTGCTCTGGTTTCTGAGAAATACCCAGAATTTGTCACAGACACAAACAAATTTATATTTTAAAAAGCATCAATGGCGTGTGGCTCTGCAGGATAGCACTTGCCTCGTAAGTAGCAAGACGCTGGGTTCCATCACCTAGTGCTGCGAAAATAAACTCCCGATGCATGTAATAATGCAAAGGCTCTCTCCTTGACTACGTCGGGCTCCTGCATGCTTTGTTTTTAATTAAACCCTGACCTTGGGTGTGTCCTCCTCAAAACCCTGGCTTTAGCAAGAATCCACTCAGATCCATTCAGGCAACATCTCTGACCTTCAATAGCTAGCTGATATTGGGGAAATCAAAACCCCTCTAAGGGGTCTAAATCTGGTTTAAACAAGCAAGCCAACAAACAAACAACCACAAACAGACTAAAAAGGAAGCATAAAGCATAAAGACTGTTTTTGTTTTGTTTTGGTTTGGTTTGGTTTTTTTTTTTTTTTGTTTTTTTGGTTTTTTTTGGTTCTTTTTTTTGTTTGTTTGTTTGTTTTGTTTTGTTTTGGTTTGGTTTTTTGGAGAATTTAAAAGAAAATCCCAGGGTTAGGATTGGCTGGCAGGGAGATTGGCATCAGAACAGAATGGTAGGCAGCCACTTAGCAGGGGTAGGTGTGTGTTTGGGGGGGGGTGAGAAATAGTGAAGTCCAAAGTGTTAGGGAAAGCATGTTTAGGGAAGAGATGGACGAAAAGGAAAAGTTACACTTTCTGGGTGTTACAAACACTGGGCCGACTTACAAAGCTGCATCCCTGAGGCTCTTTAAAAGGCTACACAAAGAGCAGCAATTCAGTGAAGGAAAAGCCCATTATCTCATTAGGGGGATAATTATTCCTCCCTTCTCCTTCGGATGGCTTCAGGTGAACCTGCCACCCTGGGGGATGATTAACCTACACAACTGGAATGTTAGGGCTCCCCCCTGGCCGGAGATTCCATTCTCTTGACCAGAAGGAAGCCATTTTGCCCTAAATGAGCCTTTACTGCCACTGTAGCATAAATACCCAGAATTCCTCACCCACTTTAACACTATCTCTCAGAAGACTTCTATCACCTTGGCAGAATTTCAGCAACATTCCAGTTAGATTGATCTTGCAAGATTTACGTTGCAACCACAGCAACTGTAGTGCGCCTCCTCCCTCACGGCCCCCTCAATCATCTCTCTCCAAGCTGTACTCCCCTGAACCAACCGGGGAGACACAGAGGCCTCTGAGAGTGATACAAGGCCTCTCCTCTCACCCCTCCATGTGGGCTGTCACTCAGGAGTTAGGGTACTAGGAGTTTATGGTCAAACAACCCTTCCACTGAATCAGGTGACTTTGAGATTATATCTGGAAAATTCATGGGAAACAGAGTGAGTTCCAGAAAGCAGTTTAGTATGGAGAAGGTGGGAGCTTGAGAGAAGGGAGAGCTCCAAACTACAGGAGTGAGGAATCCCAGAAAAGGGGTTACCACTGAGACAGTAGTCATAGGACTCATGGCTTCTCACAGGACTTAGGATGGAGATTTCAGTGAGGCAGGGGAAGGTGGTCAGCCAAGGTGAAGACAAGTGTCTCTCAGTTTTGGTGATGCAGTTGTCATGAACAGATGCTCATTTACAGGAAGAGATGAGAACGATTTGGAACCACAACTTCCTTCTGGCGTTCCTGGCCTTCAGCAAGAACAAAGGCTACTGAGTGAGGACATTTTCAGAACTGCTGTTTGTAGAACCGGATCTCCATTCTATAACTGCCTGACCCCTTTCCACCTTCTGTTCTCCTGTCCCCAGGGCACCCAAGCCTTGTATCCAGAGTCACTCAGAGCTAAGACCAATTTCTGCATCATTGTTTTAATAAGCATTAGGATACAGTTTGGTTTGTAAGACCATAAGACAAAAGCTTTAGACAACACTGACATAGGAGGCTATTTGAATTCATGAATCAGTGCAGCCATAAGTACTAGAGATTGAGAAATCTCCACCTTAGCGCTGTGAGTAAGGGGCTTTTATAGCCCCACTTGGGAAGGAAGGTAGACTCACCTGATTGGTTGGTAGCTAAGCATTGGCCACGCATGAGTGTGAGCAGGTGGAAACTCTTTAGGAATTTCTTCACACTATGATCGAGGCATCTCTCACTCAAATCAAGTTGACAATCAAGGTTGGTAATCACAGACAGGAAGTTAACTCGCCTTACAGCCACAGAATGTCAATTTGTCCTGAAACTGAATGCAAAAATAACCCTTATGGTTTTGCAGAGCCTGCGATTGCTGGCATCTCGTGAAGCAGTAATTACACGGGTGATGTAGGGAGACAGGTCTTGACAACATTTTCCCGCAAAACAAACCCTTGAGATTATTTCATGAATCTTTACGTCTGAAGAATAAAATGTCCTGAATGCGTGACCTAATTTCTCAGGGGCACACCTTGACATGGGCCTGCCAAAGATATCATCCTCACTCACTTTTTAAAAATCCTATCAAAACAGCAAAGTACAGAATAATTGACTCCAGAATAATTGAACAGAAAGTACTGTCTTAACTACACAACTTTTTGTGATTCTCACAACTTTTCAGGGTGAGAAGAAGAACGAAGGCACCAAGGAAACCTACTTAGAATAGGACGGCACTGGCGCAAAACATTCCGAGGCTTGATAGTTCAAATCCTGATGACCAAAAATTACATGTGGCAATTATTCTTGTTAGGGTTACAAAGAAAAAGGATCATGTAAGTATTAACACCAACAACTGAACAGAGAGAGTTCCTATACGGATGAGGAAAGACAATTGCTTTGTGCTCTGAAACTTCACCTCAGGGAAATTTAACCAACTAGGCGAATTGGAATTTCTTATTTAGTCAAGGAACACCTGACTATTTGTTTACCTTGCCTTGTCTTCTTTGAGAGTCGTAGGTATATATTTTGTTACTTGATTGATTGAAAAAAGAAAAGGTTTTATAGCTGCTTCTAAAGCTGTAGCCAGAATAAAGGACTCAGAGAGTCTCAAGTAATCCCTCTTATCTGTTGACAGTGTTCAAAAACTCGATTGCCTAGAATGTGGATCTCAAGATATGAGGTATTTGAAACTAAAGGGATTTGAACAACAGGAGGCAATGAGAGGCCTCTCTGACCTATCTCTCTTCTCCTGAAGCAAGCCATAAGCCCTTCATGAGAGAGCTGTCCCTACGTGTAAATAGGCCGGAGAATGGAAGGACAGCGTATCATCTCTGAAGCTGGAGGGATGCTGGGGATGTGGGAACTCAGGACAGGACTTGCTAAGCTTCCTCTAGTTATTCCCATCAGCTCAGCTCTCTTGTCCTGCCACAATTTCCCACAACTTTCTGTTCTTTGTCCAATCTGGCGTAAACATGAGCATTCACATGTGTAATCCTTGTACTGGGGAGATTGGGTCAGAAAAATAACAAGTTCAGTGGCATCCTGGGTTACATAACGAGACTCTGTCTCAAAAGTTCATGCTTGATCATTTCTTTCACTCAGCATTACCCTTCGAAGGCTCCTGCATCACAGGAAACATCCAGGTATTAGTATAACTAATATCGAATTGGTATGCTTTTCTTTCTTCTCCCCAGTCCTGTTTTCCTTGTGTTAATCTTTATTTTGTTTGTCTAATTGGTAGGCTTCTATCCAGAGAACCTAGGGTGACAGGAGAAAAAGTGTCTTTCACCCACACTGTCAACACTTGTCAGTGATGTGTCTTGTCTGGGAAGAAATGGATGTCAGGTAATGAGTGAGCGATGTTTGTTACGGTGTCGTCTTCTTCAGGTTGGTATTGTTTGTTCTGATGTGCTATGTTGTGTGTTCTTTGGGGTTTGAAGTACTTGAATGGAATCCGAGGCCTGCAGCCAGCTCTTCTTTTATGTATTTAGCCTTCACAAAGCACACTTGTGTTAGGTATGTGACTCTTCTCCAAGATTGCCCCTGGATTTGTGTCCAGAGAAGACATTGAAGGGTGTGTAACAGACAAGAATCCACAAGACGTTAGAAGAGAGTAGAGTAGTTTGAAGGTTTGTTGAGCGATGACAATGCTGTTTTTCTCACTCATTTTAGTAAGAGATCCACTTTATCTCAGGAGCTGAGTTAAAATGAAATTTAACACATCCAATTAGAAAACTTCCCTGGAGATCCATCTAACCTCCTGGGTAAAGATGTTCTTTAGATCTTTAGATGAAACCACTTATAAATTTAGGTGAGTCTCCAGCCAGTATCCACTGTATAGTCTTAGTTCATGCTGCTATATCAGAATCCCACAGACTGAATGGAGGACAAACAACAGTTCCAGAGGCTGGGACATCCAGGATGGAAGTACTAGCAGATTAGATGCGGGGTAAGAGCCTGCCTCTTCCTATTTCTTTCCCGTCTGACTCCTCATTCCAATGTGGCCACAGTGGTCAGGGAGGTCTCTTTTATAAGGATATTGGTGACTTATGACAAGTACCATCCCATTGGAGCTAGAGCATCTATACATGGGTTTGGGGGACATTAACAGTCTATTGTATAGTCCCACTAATTTCAATAGATCACACACACACACACACACACACACACACACACACACACACACACACACACTATAGGGAAAGGTTTTGATGTCCTAACAGTGTGGGCTCCAACATACACTGATGTTTAAGATGAGAAAATTACAAAAGAAACAACGGTATTCTTAATTGCATGACAGATACAAATATTGAAATCTGTACAAGGAACCCACAAGGCTGAATCTGTATTTACCCTAGTCCAGCTCAGAGATGCCTGGCATGGACTGTGCAAAAGGAGGCTATAGGATTGTGGTATCATAAAATAAACAGAAGGGGTGGGGAGTAGCTCTGTTAGTAGAGTTCTAGCCTCAGTCTTTGGGATATCACATTTGTTACCCATCACTACCACAAAAGCCAATATCCCCCTAGAAAGAATCACACTGGCAAAACAAGCCAGATGCCCCCTTGATGAAAACTTCTCCCACCATTTTGCATGGAAGGGAATAAGCACTTTTAAGAATGTTTGGGTTGCTGTGGAGGACCAAAATGAGGATGGTACAATTGGTCAAGGAAAACCTATATGTCTCCATAGGGTATCTGCCTGAAATATGCTTTTAAATTGACTAGGGGAAAGCCAGAGTATTGCCACTAACAATGGCAGAATTTAACCTTGCTTTTCTGTGCCATGAGTGACCTCAAAGCAGATCCCCAACTTGGTTCTTATGAAACACAAACAGAGAAATCAAGGTGCTACAGAATGGCAGAAGCATCACCTAGCTGCAGGCCAGCATTTGTCCACTTTGAAAGACCTGTAAGCCTCTTCCCTGCCTGTGTCCATGATACTAGCTCTACTCTGGTAGCACATGTCTGATTTCTTTTGTTCTACGTCCATAGACCTTTTCATAAGCCCAGGTCACTCCACAAGACCATCCTTATAACAATGGTGCCTTTGTTTTGTTTCTAAAACACTCAGCTGTCTTGAGGAATGCAGACATGACAGTGCACACAACTCTTCTCTAATCTTTGATGTCCAGGCATTGTGGACATCAGTAACCATGGACATCAGTCCAGCAGTAACCATGAGGCTCTATGCCAGACTCACTCTCATGGTCTCAGGGATGACTAGAGATCCTGATACAATCAAAAGAAATCCAACTAGGAGCGAGCCTGCTTTCAGCTTCGTTGGTTTGGGCATTGAAAGCTGGTCTGCTTCTGAGATGGCTCTCTTAAAGACTACGTGGGGGAAAGCCAAGTGTTTTTGGGCAACTACTTCGCAGCCGGCAGCTGCTCTGCACTCCCAGTCAATCCCAATTTGCCACTTGGCTGGTAGCTGATGAACTGCTTATATGAGTCTTTGATAGCACCAGAGTGTATTCGCTAATTCACCCCTTGGCTTGTCAAGCTCTGGGCAGATATCTCATGCCCCAGAAGGTTGGCATGCCTGCAAAAAATGCTTGTTAGAAGAAAAAAGAGTATTTGGTTGGAAGTCCAGAGTCCAGTTTCAGGTCGAAACTGTCCCTCATTACAGACAGCGTGTAGAAAAAGTCACTTAAAGCTTCTAGACTCTGGAGGTTTGTGATTGTTGTTGGCGACACGTTATTTAAATACATATGAAATTAGTAAAAAGAAAAGAAAAGAAAAAATTAAAACCATAATCCCATTACATTTTGAAGTAAGATGTAATTACATCGCTTTCCCATTTGCCTTTAGTTTTAACAAAGATCAAGTTAAAATGAATTTTCATTCATTATATCTGACTCTGTCTTCTAGGTTTGTTTTCTCCAAATTGAAATGGAAGGCAGAGAGCAGCTTGCTTTCTGTGCACTCAGAAAATAGATGAAAGTTGCATGAGTTCTCACCCAGACTAAAGTACAGTCTGTTGAATAAAGTTGGCTTGGAAAAATATATATATATATATGAGAATATATATATGGGAATATATATATGGGAATATATACATGGGAATATATATATATATTCCCATAAATAGCTCCAACACATGCACTAATGGGTAGCGTTGTTTCTTCATTCCATCCATTGTGCCTGGTCTGGTGTGAGCTGACGTTTGTTCCTATCTCCCCCAAACAAGTTCCATAGCACAATCCTTTCCCCCAATACAAGGTCTAGCAGAATTCAGAAGGATTAGAGTTACAACGAGGGCTGAAACTCCCCACTGGAACTGATCTTAGTGTAGACACCTTTGCCCATCTTGTATGGGACAATGCACCTTCCTGCTGAAAGGGCATTTGCATGCTCTAGATGAAGGATGAGAAGACATACAACCAAGTCAGTCCAAGCTTGCCCCTTTCAGAAGCCATTGGTTTCAAGGAGGCAAAGGACATGATGCTAGTCAGGAGCCTGCAGTGAAACAAGAAGATACCTTCATTGGCAAGAACGGCAGACTACAGAAAAGACTTGGTCCCTTGAACCTAAGCCAGGCTAAGCATCACAAACTAGTCCCAGAGAGACTAAGGTTGGGCAGATGAGCAGTAGCTTTGTAGCAGCTGCAGTCTGGGATGAGGACACTGGACATAGAAAATGCCTGTGGCTTATGGAGGGCTAAATGAGGAAGTATCCTGCAAGCATTAGATTGTGTCAAACATTGCTCTTTGACAAAATAATTGATACAAGTGATGACATATATTATTTTACGCTATAAAGGGCCTTGCTGACATTTCTATTTTTAAGTATTGCCTTAAACACCCAAGACCAACTGTCCTGGTCTTTCAATGGTCCTTGCAATAGACCTTCAAAGATCGTGCCCCTAAAAAGGTCTCATTTATAATGCAGACTCCTCAGTGGCTTCTGGATGTGTAAACCATGTAGGATAGTAAAATTTGCAGCTTAAAGATTTTGAAAAAGGGCACTTTGCATAAATTAAAAGGTGAGGTCCCCAAAGCCATGTGGTTGTTGAAGAAAAGCCCCAGTGCCACAGGTGGGCCAGCTCTCTATGAAGTGGTCGTCAGAGAGGCCCAACATACCATAAAGAATTTCTCTCTCTTTTCTTTTTTTTTTCTTTTCTCCCCCGCCCCAAGCTGGGGACCGAACCCAGGGCCTTGCACTCGCTAGGCAAGCGCTCTACTGCTGAGCTAAATCCCCAACCCCGTCTCTCTGTTTCTTGACTGTGCATGCAATATGACCAGCTGTGTCCAGCTTGTGCCAAAAAGACTTCCTGCCATGAAGTCCTAAACCCTGGAACTGGCAGCGGAAATAAAGTCTTCCTTCTGTAAGTTTATTTTGTCAGGCCTTTGTCACAATAGTGAGACAACTAATATAAGTCCTTAAAAATAAAACAAAAGACACAGAGAGTTTGATGACGAGCAGGGGTTAGGAACTGACTACAGCACATTCAAGGCCTGCTGGCGGACACCAGAGAACATTGCCTTTCTCAGTACCTGGAAAAGTAACACTAAAACATAAAATTGTTTAGAAAAAAAAAAAAACTTTGGGAATATGACTCAGTTGGTTGAGTGCTTTCATGGTATGATCAAGGTCCTGGGTTTGAACCCTAGCACCACACAAAGTGGATGTGGTAGAGTAGCCTGCAATCGCAGCACTCTGGACGTCGTTTAGGAATTCAGGCGATATAGCCCATCTGAGGTCAGCCCAGGGCTACAAGAGCCCTTGTATTTAAAAACAAAAATCATTATTGATTGCGTATCAATTGCCAACTAGCCCTTCTATATCACCTGAAATCTTTTGGCACAGCACTCCGAGGTTGGGTTCCAGTGGCTAGTGGCAGTATATACATAAATGTTTAACATGGAAGAAATTTATTTTCTTATAATTCTGGAAGCCAGAAATACAAAATCCAAGAACTAATGGAGGACCGGAAGGAATTCTGCTTCTTGCCTCTTCCACTTTCTTTCAGTGACAATTGTCAATTCTTCGCTTGTAACTTAATCTCTTTGTCTCTGCCTATGTTTTCACATTTCTTTCTCTGTATCTCTGAGGTATAAAGGTCTAGAGACCTGTCTTCAGCATCAAGGGCTACTTGATACTTTCAGAACGAACGTATCCTTTCGTGAACTTTTAGTGTCTCCAATGGTCTTTTTTTCCTAACAAAAGTAACATGAACATGCTCTGGATATAGGGAGAGGGACATATTTGGCGGATGGGGGATGGAAGGTTGGCTCACCACTCAGCACACCACATTGCCACATGGAACTGTAAGTCAATAAAGTATAGGAGGGAGGATCTATGTTCTCTGTAGTTGACTTCTAGATGAACTAAAAGTAAAAATATGTTTCTAATACAAAAGAGAAGAAAGCTTATCCACTGTGAAAAAGGCAAAGCAGGGTTGAGGATATAACTGGGTTGGTTAGAATGTTTGCTTACCACCACTGCGTCACCAGGGCAAAGTGCTACATGCTTGTAATCCCAGAATGCAGAAGGAAGGGAAAGGAGGATCAGGTATTTACAACCCTAGAGAGTTTCCCTGTGTGTAAACCCAGAAGGCAGAATAAAGACAGCATCTTTTGTCTCTGGACTGTTAAGGATGAAAGTGAGATTTTTTTCAGTGGTTCATTAATTTTTAATTTCATATTTTAATTTCTTATTTATTTGTCGTTTATGATTTGGTATATATCATTATTTACATTTATCTATTATTTACTTGTTGCTAATTTTTTAAAAGGTAAATACAGAGAAACTTGAAGTCATTAGGATGTTGAATTTGTGTCATTGATCCAATGTAAGAAGAAGGAGTAGAGATGAATATATCTTAAAGAAAAAAGTTTGAGACATTAAGATAGTATAGAAAATGTCCCTAAATGGAACGTCTTGGGCCATCAGCATGGTTCAGTAAGAAAAATACCATTGATGTTGACTATGTAGCTTAAATCTCTAAATCCAAGTGGAATAGAAGATTAAGGTCACCATTAGGGTTGATGGCTCAGGGTCTACCTGTAAGAACAGGGAAGCGAGATCCAAGAGCACCCTGGAGGCCTCCAGAAATCAGATGGCTGAAAAAAAGAACCAGCTTTGAAAGTTGTTCTCTGACCTCTATATACATTGTGATGTGCTCATACACATACACAACACCCCCATCTCACCCCCACTGTTGCGGTAAAAATAAAAGAGCAGCGTGACCATTCCCACACATTCCTGGCAGTCTCACTCTCTTGTTAGCTCTGGCTCCAGCAGGCCATTGGAACTAGCATTAATTTATCACAGGGATTCCACCATCTACTTTCTGAACCGTAGTGTGTGGGCCATTCCAACACAGCATCCTGTCAGGCCACGCTGCCCTCCCTCACAGCTCTCTTGTCTAGTTTCCACCATGCCAGGCATACACATCCCAATTTTGTGGAGGACTCAGTGCATCCGGCCACCATATACTCTCTTGAACTCAATTAAGTCGCCACATGAAAAACACATCACACAATATCCTCTGATCCAATTGATAAGATATAATTTGCCCATCAAGACAACACGAAATCCTATACACCTCCATCCCTTAAGAATAGTCATAACAACACGTAATATGTGCAGAAAGGAACGTCCGTTGCCATGTTCTCTCAGCTCCCTCTTCCTCTTCACTCTAGCCTCCTCTGCCTCTCCAAAACCTTTCTCCTGCCCATCCTTCCTTCTCACCCAATGACAGGCCTTGTTCTATCCTGTACCTGCCTTCACATGCATAATGACATCAACCTACACCCCACAAAATAAATACATGTAAAAATAAATATATAAAAGAACTATTTTTTTTAATTTTTATGGAACATTTCTATTCTCAGTGATTCTGGATAAACAAGATGTGGCTGTAAAGTTTGTGACTAAAGTATAAGCTATTATTATTACAAAATGATTGAATATAGGCCATTTTAAACTAAGTCCAAGATAAATGATCCGTATTTTAAGTTGTTATTTACATTTAAAAAAAGACAATAACCTTGAACCATCAATAAATCCTGTGGCTAAAAGACTGATGGTAAACATTCTAAATATCATTGAATTGACTGCGATGAAATTTGTTATACACCATTTAGGGACATGTGAGCATTTAAAAATGTGCTTCTGTTTCAGTAAAATTAAGTCTTGCTATCTTCAGTTGGTAAATCACATCATTAAACTACCCAGGAAGCCTTTAGAGAGCCATTTATTTCTGGATCCAAATCAAGTTTGTACCCTGATGCTAAAAAATATTTTGGTAGACCAGATGACTGAACTATCTTTGTCAGACCTGCTAAATGAATTATGATGAAAATTGAACACCTTGGGCCCTTGGGCAGTATAACCTGAAAGAAAGAGAAAAATATCCGGGGTTTTAGTTGCTGTTGTTATGCAGACAATTGCTTTACCTGGTGATGAATCTTAGTTGAAGTTGAAGGTTCTTGAATTTTTTTTATATTAGAAGTTAGCAGACAGAGTATGAATGACATTCCTTCTGCATGTTTCTTAAAGAGGAATATATTCAAAGTTGGTGCACAGAATAGTTTTATGTCTTTTAGAGTTTCTGTATGTAGTTTAGATTGGCCCAGAACTCTCTATGTCACCCAGGTGATTTCAGGCTCCTGGCAGCATATCTCTTGTCACAGTTTTCAGAGTGCCAGGATTACAGAAGCTTAACAGAGAGAAGGTAATAAAGTGTAATGACTACTGAGTTCAAATTCCAATTCACAATCAGTCCTGACTGGGTTTGGGTCTCTCTCTCTCTCTCTCCTCCTCCCTCCCCTCCTCCCTCCCTCCCTTCTTTTTTCCTTCCTTCCTTCCTTCCTTCCTTCCTTCCTTCCTTCCTGTCCTCTCGCTCTTCTGCTCTTTCTTTCTGAATGGGTGTTGGGAATTTTGAACACAGGGCCTTACGGATGTTTTAGGGATGAGCTACATTCTCGGGGCTTACATTTTGTCCTTTAAGGTGGAATGATTGATTGTACATATGATCTATGAGACATTGAATAAAACCAATGATGCGGAATGAACACTAAGCATGCACACTTTCTTTCTTCCTACCCCCTCTCTCTCATAGATAGATAGATGATAGATAGATAGATAGATAGATAGATAGATAGATAGATAGATAGATTGATTGATATTCATTATTATCTGACAATACCTGGTGTCTTAGTTACTTTTCTATTTCTGTGAAGAAACACCATGCCACCGAAACTTATAAAAACAAAGCATCCACTTGCAGACTTGCTTACAGTATCAGGGTGAGTCCATGACCATCATGGCAGGTAG
Organism: Rattus rattus; assembly: GCF_011064425.1. NCBI lineage: Eukaryota > Metazoa > Chordata > Mammalia > Rodentia > Muridae > Rattus > Rattus rattus. The sequence continues at coordinate 76,053,721 of NC_046168.1, read as the reverse complement.
CCAGGCAGCAGGCAAGCAGGCTGGTGATAGAGCAGTAGCTAAGAGCCTACATCTGATCAACAAGTTGAAGGCAGAGAGAGAGAGAGAGAGAAAGAGAGAGAGAGAGAGAGAGAGAGAGAGAGAGAGAGAGAAAGAGAGAGATCCTGGGCTTGGCATGGGTTTGTTATAAAAAACTCAAACCCATCCCCAACGACATGCTTTCTCCAACAACACCATAGCTCCTAATCATCCTAATACAGCTCTATCAACTAGGGATTAAGAATTCAAATATATGGGGTTGGGGATTTAGCTCAGTGGTAGAGCGCTTGCCTAGCAAGTGCAAGGCCCTGGGTTCAGTCCTCAGCTCCGAAGGGGGGGGGGATTCAAATATATGAATATTTGCAATTATTTTCATTCAACCCACATCAGCCTTCCTTTAAAATTGCTATACTTAAGGAAGTATACAAAAAATATAGAAATCCAATCATATACAAATTAATGGCCTTATAACCAACTCAAAAATATGTAAACTGTATAATCATGTGTAAAAACAAAAGCAGTAAAACAACGTAAACAAGCATTAACCATAGCAAAAAAATCAATGAGACAAGCTGACCATATTTATTGGTCTAAACACTTCAATTCTTCTAGAATGTGTAAAGGATAATTACTAGAAATTAGAAATTTGTTGAGAGGCACATGCCTTTAATTCAAGAACTCAGGAGGCAAAAGTAGATGGGTCTCTGAGTTTGAAGCCTGATTAGTCCACAGAGCAAGTTAGTCCACATAGCCAGAAGTATATGGGGAGACCCTGTTTCCAAAAAGCCAAGGGGAAAAATTAGAAATTAGGAATTAATTTGTTTGGAGGCAACTTTATATCTGCAAGTACAATATGTTTTTAATGTTGTCTTTTAACAGGTTTCTCTTTGCTCTTTGACCAACAGTCTAGCAATTCACACCTTCCAGCTGTGTTTCACCCTGCTGGTTCAGAGAACAGTTGATGGCTAGAAAAATAGAGTTCTGTTTCTCAGTGTGGCTACCTGCATACCTGGAAATGCCATCAAGAAGAGGCCAGGAAGTGAACCTGGATATGGCCTTTCCCTTGGGCTTTTGTTTTAGTACTGTAAAAATTCTTCAGGTCATAGACCTATGAAATACTATAAATAGCTAAGGCTTTTCTAAAACCAAAATGGACCTATTTTTAGTTTGATTGTATTACTTTGTATTTTATTATTTTTCTTCATTATTTTGGAAAAGTTTCCAGAAATACTACTATTTTAGTCAAGGGTGGAAAAGCTCCTTAAAATGAATGTCTGGTTTTCAGTGTCTTCATAGAACACACTTTCCTCCTTTAGTTACATAAGACGGAGTTGTTTTCTTGTAAAAGATGGGTTTTCAAAAACTTACTCATTGGTAGTAGTCCAATGGGATAATGATTTTCAATTTAATCCTCCAGTGTTACCCCTTTCTCTATTATAACCACAAACAAGTCCTTTTATATGCTATGATGGACTCATTCTAAGTGGACTTCCAGAAGCAGCCTACAATGCCACAAAGATAAGGAATCTAAAAATTCACCTTGTTTTCAGTGTTCAAAACAGTCCTGGCTGAACTCAGCACAATATGAATGTACAGTGTCTGTGGAGTCAGAGGAGTTGAGGGTATTCTTGAGTATAGGAACCGTATGGGGAGCAGATAGCTATGCTTGCCACAAGCAAGATAACTTTGCTTGTACCATTTCAGTCAAGTGTAGGAATCTTTGTAAATTCATCTGAGGATTGAAACTTCCTCAGCCCAAACAGTCCAAAGAAATGACTAAACAGAGGCCAACCACTGTCTTGATACAAGTAGCAGGAGATGTTGACACTTTCCTGAAATTTCTTTCATCCTCCAAAAATTTTCTAAGAGAGAACAAGGTTGTGATCTTGCACATGTGGACAAGTCTACCAGCTAAGATTCTTTTCATTCTAGTTTAAGTTTCAAGTTCAGATGACAGTGTTTCTACAAAGGAGTTGATATTTTCCAGGGTAACCTAATGGAAGGAACATCTTTCACCTTCTGTCAACTCTCAGGAAACCACACAGAGACTTGACCCCTCATATTCCCATATGTATACACATATATACATATACACATATACATGTTCCCAAACACAACCTGCTCAGTCTGAACAATGTCATTCACAGACTATTTGGTTGGATAACCAATAGGTGAGATCTTCCCTAAAGAAGACTACTTCTCCCACTCTCACCATTCCTATGTTGCCTGTAGTTATTGGTGTAAGGTAGAGGTCCCATGGGCTTTTTCCCTTCCACTTGGTCTACTGTTGCCTTTGCTCAACTCATGCTTAGGCAAGTCATGTTGGTGAGACATGGGTGTTATTTTCTGGTAGTACTAGGACACACAATCTCACACCAAACTCCGAAATTCTCTGGCTTTTACAATCTTTCTGCCCCCTCTTTGGCAATGCCCTCGGTCCCTTCGGTTTAGAAATTATTTTGACCTTGTTGGGCAGGTCTTAAGTCCAATAGCTGTGGTGCTATTAATTACCTCCAAGGTATACATGCTACTACTGCTCCATTAGGGTTGTTGTCACATGATGGTCATTGTTGTAGCTCACAGGCATCATAGCTAGATAGAACTGTAATTGCTTTTCTCCTTTGGAACATCGCATGGCCCTATCTGATACCATGAAAGTTGGTCCTCAGTGATGAGGCCTCAGGGTCAGTTCTAGATCAAGTGTCTGGGCTCTGTGTCTGAAATACATGGTACCTTAAGCGATAAGGATTTACCACTCAGGAACATTTTTTAAAAGTAGGAAATTTTCATTTTCAGTCAGTTCCTTTGACTTGCCTGGTAAAAAGCACTTTCTCTCATCTCCCAGAGAAGAGACCAAATGAGACTTGAGTTTGCTGCCCTATGTTTTGCTTAGCAGTCTCCATCAACCCCTGGTTATTCCACTACACTCTACCCTTCTGCGTAATTTGATCCCTCAGTGACCTCTGAGGTAACTTGTGTTGCTGCAAAATTGAATATCGCTCTCATTCCCCATGATCTGGCCATTAAGCAGATTTACAGGTGGGTCTTGCTAGTCATGCCACAGAAAGATGATGACGTTCTCACAAGCTCTTTGGGAGCTACACAGCTTAGCACAATCTCACTCCTTCATTTCTCCTCACTTTCTACATCTACTACACACATTAAGCTGTTTTACGGAGGCTAAATATGAAAGGGCAGTGGGAGGGGAGTATTTCTTAACCTGTTATCAAGATAGCGATATTTTAATAGGAATGAACATCCAAATGCAAAGTTCCACTCTTCATAGAACATTTATGCACTAAAGGATGAATTGCACACACAGTTTTTCGTTTCTACACACTGGGCCTGGTAATACATGGAGCGCAAGACACAAGCACTCATCTACTGAACTGAGAAGAAATGAAGTGTCATTTAGAGCAACAAGTTCTTTCCATAACTTCTCCATCAAGAAGAAAGGGAAAAGTCATCTTTTTCTAGCCTTCGACCTAGCCCTGACAGGTTCTATGCATCTAGAGGGACTGAGACTTGAGTTTTTCAGAGATAGCTCATTTTGCTTTATTTTATCATATTTCTGTAAGAAAGGGAAGATTTTGTTTTGTTTGTTTCAAAGAAAATAGTATGGGAAACCATTACTCTTTATCAAACGTTTTATATATTTAAATTTCCTATGCATGCATGTTTTGCCTGTACGTAAGTATGTATGTACCAGATGTTTTCCCGGTGCCCACAGAGGCCAGAAAAACGCATCAGATGCCCTCTATGATTAAAGTTACACTGGGAGCCACCAGGTGGGTGCTAAGGTCTGTATCCAGGTTCTCTACAAGAGGATCCAGTGTTCTTTACCTCTAAACCATCCTCCTGGCCTCAGGCAGTCTTTTAAAAATAATATATATATTTACAGAGTGTTCAAGGTTCTGAAAAAATAACTTATTCAAAATTAGAATTTCAAAAAGACAACAGAATCTAACATTGTCACCTCTGTCTTGTGAAATAAAACTGTGCATGAACACTTACTTGCCTGTCTAAATGTTTCTTCCTATAATGAAACGTATATCAACACCTCTTCCTCTGCTCACGACCAAGGGGGTCATTGCTTCATTACAGGAGCAATGTGAGCGAGGCTTTCTTTGATCCACTGAGTTTTTCAAATGCTTATTTTCAATTGTACCACATGGGTTTTTCCTCTCATAAAGAGTGTGATCTCATAAACAGAATTCAACCCCATGTTTGTAAATGTGGGATCATGACAGTACCTTGTTTGCAAGAATACTTTAAATATTGTTAAAATATTCAAGCAACTGTTGCAGACATCCCTGATAGGATGTCTATGCACAGGTCCCATGACTCCCCTGAGGCTTAGAAATTGCCTTACCGAAATATATATCTTTGGGGGTGGTAGGTGAAGAGAAGACTTCTGAACTGACCTCTCCCTGTGATGTTTTGCTGACATCAAGATTGAAGTGGCCCCCATCATTTTCTTGGCACTGTCCCCTTCACCCCCTGGCATCTACCTGTCTTTATGCTTTGGCTGAGGCTATAACAGAACACGAAAAAGGATTGGCTCACAGTTCTGGAGGCTTGTCCATGACACAGAAACAAACCTGCAGGTGACTTTTTGCTGTGTCAACATATAGAACAGCCAGGAAAGACCAGAAAAGACCAAAGGCATCCATCCTTATTTAGCATCAACCCCACTCTAAAAGCCTAATGCCTCAAAAAAAAAAAAAGTCCTGTTCCCTTAATTAAATTTCAACATGAATCACAGAAGGGACAAACATTTAATCCTCCACAATACTGTCACAGCCTTTGAACTCAGAGAACCAAGGAGATTGGCCTCTCAGGGTAAATTAGAGGTGAGAGGACATATTTAAGTATAAACAGTTTTATCACAAGGATGATTCTGTGGCGTTTGTGAAATCTAGGCTAGCTCTGAGTCCTCCATCGCTCCTCCCTTCCCACTTCCAGATAGTGATATGCTTGGACCCGAAACCTCTGTATAATAAATAGCATCCAGAAACTTGCTGAAGGGATATTGGTTGGGATAGAAAATACTAAACAAGATCTTCCGAAATTGTACAGGGCTTGGACATTTTGCTTCGAATAGAAGGAAGTTGTGTGCAGACATGTACTGTCAGGAAACTCTCAGAGTTGTTGCGCACCTGTCTCACTTCTTCCAGTGACTATTCAGGTCTGGGAGAAGAGGTCGCAAATCCCTAGCCCTAGACTCAGAAGGTAAAAGCACTTGCCACGCAAGCATGATGACCTGAGTTTAATTCCCAAACACATAAAAAGCCAGAGGCAGGGAAGTGCTTCTGTCATCTTGGCATCCTTCTGTGAAGTAGGGGATAGAAACAGAGGTCTTGCATGGAAGCTTAAGGATCAACCAGTCTGTTGTGTGGCAGAGACCCTTCCTCACAATAAGGTTGGAGGAGAAAACAGACTCACGAGAGCCGCCCTCCGACCTCCACGCACAACTATGAGATCCTGCAACACACACACTCCAATAAAATAAAATGCTTGCTCATTTTTAAATTAAGTATATTTAGATGCTGCATAATAAATGCAAAAGTACAAGATCTGAGGAAGGAGCTACAAGGATCTCTAAAGGGAGGACGGCTATTATTTCTTATGAAAAATAAGCAACCCCTTTTATTGCAGAGTTTTATAGAGATTATTCTTTTGCTTTTACAGTTTGACAGGTGTGTGTGTTCCTTAGTAGGGCTGCTTCTCAATGCAGAGGAGTTCACCTATCTGTGGTGATTTGAACATGCTTGGCTCATGGGAAGTGGCACTATTAGGAGGTGTGGCCTTGCTGGATAAAGTGCATCACTGTGGGGTGGGCTTTGAGGTCCTATGCTTAAGTTCCACTCAGGTGGAAGAGACCCTCCTCCTGGCTATTGGCTGAGGATAGCCTTCTCCTGACTGCCTTTGGATCAAGGTCTAGAATTCGCAGCTCTTCCATGACCAGTCTGCCTGCATGTTGCCATGAATCCCACCACGATGATAATGGACTGAACCTCTGCAACTGTAAACCAGCTCCAGTTAAATATTGTCCTTTATAAGAGTTGCCTTAGTCATGGTGTCTCTTCACAGCAATTAAACTGTAACCAGGACATTATTCAAGTCCATGCTTTTACTCAGGAGGGGCAGTCTAGGGGGATCCTATGATAGACCTATCTTAATGAATTAATATAGCCTATTCTTACTTCTCAGCACTTCGACAAAAAGTTTGAGACAGTCTCACTGTTTAGATCAGGCTAGCTTTGAAATCATTATGTAGCTCAGGCTGGCCTCAAACTCACAGTTCACCTTCCACAATTCCCCAAATGCTAGAAATGCATACAGCATCATTACTCCTGGCCTTCAGAGGTGATTCTTCTGAGAAGTCTTTATCTTGACTTTATATAATGGAAACTAATAGAAGTCTTTTGTCTTGTGTTTATATAATTCAAACTAACAAAAGTATTAGAATGTAAGTCAGAACAGATGAAAACCATGGTGACAACTAATAGAATAATATTTGCAATGTCTTTGAAAGTGCAATGGATTGTTCCCTGATTTATTAAGAAAACTCTTAGCTGAGGACTCGATACATTCTAGGACTTGTCATAGACAACTAAGGAATAACAGTGAATAAAACAAGTTATCTGTCCACATAACACTTACAGTTTTGTGAAAAAAAACCAGTAGATTCAGTATTGCTATTTCCTATTGCTTGACCATCATGCCTTACCCGACATTATAAGATAGAATTCTTGCTGTGCTATGCCTAATATGGAATAGGGAACATATACAGATGGAAAGAGAAGACTTGGGCCTGCCATGTCAGGGACTATCAGGACATATCTACAGGAAAATAGTTTCATCTTACCAAGAAAAGGCTCATTTGTAAATAGAGGGCAATGCTAATACACAAAACTGAGGAATGTCTGGAGTACTTTCAGTCGATTCTGCATATCTTTTTACACTAAGCAATGTTTTAAATACTATATCTGTTTATATGGTGGTTTCCTGCAATGGTACATAATGTTTTGACTAATCTGAGCTATCTTTTCCCCCCAAAACATGTTGTCTTTAAAAATTAAGTAATTGGAAACAAAGGTGTCTACCCTTTCAGATAATGTGAATTGTTTTCATGTTATAACATTCACCAAGCATACCCATGATTGGCCAAGACCTGTTTTACTGAAAACAATGTGACATCTCTTTACAGAACCTGTTCTCCATTGTTCCAGTTACTAGCATTGGGATGATTCATGGTTTACTTACTTGTCAAGTCACAATTTCAAGGAGCATCATTTGTCTTCTCTTAAAACTCCGTGTCTTGGAAAGTCTTTCTCAGTATGCTGTATTCCTAAAGTAAATTGTGCTTATGCCTTTACAACTTTTGCGACTTACACTTTCTCGTAGGAGTTATTTTATGCTGCTAAGAGTCTGGCTCCAGAGACAGAATAATTTCTTAAATACAATCTCGATCACAGATTATTGAAGTATGTATCACTGGGCCCATTCATATTTTACATGTCAAAAGTCAAGATGATTTCAGAAATCTATGAGTTAGAAACCAGGCCTTGAGGCAGACAAGAGAGAATAAATGATAAAGGAGGTGACCCTTCATCACCCAGAAAGCCTGTTATGCATGCCCCATATATGCTAAGAGCAGGAGTACATCTGAGGCACGGTCTCTGCTCTCATCTGGAGCCAGTGCTATAGGGAATAAATGGCATGTAAACTGGCATAATGCAGAGAAATGTGATGCAGAAAGGATCCAAAAATAAAGGCAGGGAAATGAATAAATGTGGTTTATGGCAGAACTGAAGAAATTATAATGTAGGTCTATGGTTATCAGGAACTGAGAGAAGAGGAACTGGGGAACCACTTATTAACAATATTTGATTTTAGTGGCTTTTTTTAAAGGCCTAACTTAGATAGTTGTATTAGTTTCTGCCTTAGTTAGGGTTTCATGCTGTAAACAGACACCATGATCAAGGCAACACTTGTAAAGGACAACATTTAATTGGGGCTACTTACAGTTCTAGAGGTTCAATCCATCATCATGCTGGGAAGCATGGCAGCATGCAGACAGACATGGTGCTGGATGAGCCAAGAGTTTTACATCTTGATCCAAAGGCAACCAGAAGGAGACTGTCTTCTTCAGGTAGCTAGGAGGATGTTCCCTTCCACATTTGGGTGGAGCTTGAGCATGGGACCTCAAAGCCCACCCCTCACAGTGATGCACTTCCTCCAACAAGGGCACGCCTACCCCAAGGTCACACCTCTGAATATTGCCACTTCCCCTGGGCCAAGCATATTCAAACCACCACAGTGGTTTCACAGTTTCACAGTCTTGATGGAAATTTACTTTCTGTTGTTTCTGACTAAAATTCAAAAATTAAGGTGCTGGTTAGGGCAATACTTCCGCTGAAACTTGTAGAATATCCTGCCAATTTTTACCCCCATTACCTAGCCTTGGTGGGAAGGAAGCTGTTAATCCTTGGTGCTCTTGACAATGTCTGACTGGAATGTCACATGCTATTTTCTCTTCCAAAATTAGGTGAAGATCCACTCTAGTATCTCATTTTTATTTAGTAACATCTCCAAAGACCCTAGACTCCATTTACAAATGAGATCCTATTCTGAGTTTCTGGGAAGAACAGAATTCTATAATGAGCACTGTAATATTGAGCATGGAGACAGGTTTTACTTTGTAATCATTGACTTATGCTGCTTGTAGGTGTGTGATCTTAAATTCATGGGTGAGAAGCAATTTTTGAAATGTTTGAGCTGGCAAATGAACTGAGCTCCAGACTAAGAGAATTAACATGGACAGATAGTTGGATTTCAAAGAAAGAGGATGTAGAAAACAAAGAAAAGTGGATGGCAGTACCTTGAGGAAAGAAATTCTCTATGTGTTACACTCCAGCTCAATCAGGTTCAGTGCTGATTGAACATGTGCCTGCTTTGTGAATGGTCACATGATGGGAATGGGGTCACATTGCTCACTGTGTCAGACACCTGTCTTCCAGCAATGATGAAACACCTGACAAAAGCAAGTTATGGAAGGAAGGGGTTCCCAGTGCCAGGGTCTGGTTCACTGTGGTGGGAAGGACACAGTGGCATGAGCTGGAGGCGATTAGTTACCTTCTGTTTACCAACAAGACACAGAAAGAGATAATGCTGATGCTCAGTTCACTGCTTTTTTGCATCCAGTCTGAGCCCTTACCCCATCAACAGTGCCACCCACATTCAGGGTGGGTCATCTCTCTTCAGTTAAACATTTCTGGAAATACCCTCATGGATATACTCTGAGATGCATTTCCACAGTGACTCTAAATCCAGTTAAGCTGACAGTGAAAATGAATGTCACACTCATTGATGAAAATGCATAGAATGGAGACTTTAGGAGGTATTGTAGAAAATAAAATCCTCAGAATTCAGTGATCCTGTAGAGCGGAGTATAAAGAAAGATCCTGGCTTGTGGTAGATACATAAATAACTTACTCACTGAAACCAGAGATGCTTGAAGAAGAGCAGTTTTAGTGGTGACAGTGGAGGGTAAGGATAAGATCAGCACAGAATGGGAAGCGCTTGAGAGGCCCTTGCTGATCCAGTAGTAGACCACAGTGGGCCTGAAGACCACACATGAGTCTTTGCAAATAGAAAATGAGTGACATCATGGCTGTATTTATCTTACAGGGAGAGAACAAGTACACCACCACACTTTCTGAGCCAAGGGTGAAGCAAGTTTATTAACATATTTAAAGGGGGGCTCTTGGTTTTCTTCTGTGACCTGGCCCCTCCAGCAGTCTTCAGGTTCAAAGTTCCTCCCTGACTTCCTCAAGTCCATTAACAGCTCCACCCTTTATGACAGGCAGGTTAAAAATGCATGGTGTTAGCACCTCCTTTTCACACTCTCTGGTGCCTCTCATCCAGTTTCCTGCAAGTTTTATCAGTCTGATCTTCAAAGAAATCAAGCCCCTGCTATGCCCACACCCTCACTCAAATGTCCTGTGTCAAGTATTATTGTCTTTTTACAGATGGCTTTACTGAGTTAAAACTGAACTATGCAATTTCTACATTTAACATGAGAAACTCAACAGTTTTAAGTACATTCTCACAGCCTTGTGACTATGACCAGAGTTAATTTATAGAATATTATAAAACTTCTAAAATAGCTAGCAGTATGCCTCATCTGCTCCTCTTCCCAGCCCTTAATAAATGTTTATCTACTCTCACTCTCTGTGGAGTTACTTATTCTGAACCTTCCATATAAAAGCATCTTTCTTAGCTTGAGTCTCCCGGAAGTGGGGTCTAGTTCCCATGATTCACACCTGCATGTCTACCTGTTGTTCCAATATGACTTTCAGGGAGAGTATACATTCAATAATTTAGGCATCAAATAATTCTTCATTATACCTGTTGAGCAGAATCCAGAAACTCCTGTTTCCTAAGAGCTAGCTTCAAGTACAGGAAAACACAAAACAAACTTCAAAGTATATTCAATAATAATTAATGTGAAGAATAAAAATCTAGCACAATTATGAAAATACCAAGAAATGGCATGTCTTAGTCCATTCAGGCTGCTTAACAAAATTCTTAAGATGATATGATTTCTCTACCATAAAATACATTATTGCTTAGAGTTCTGGAGGTAACAAACAAATAGGTTTGGTGCCAGGTGAAAGTTCTCTTCTTTTTTTTGGGTAGAGGGAAGGATCACTGGATTTTTATTTTTAGCTTCTTATTTGATTTTATTTTTATGTTCATTGGTGTTTTCCCTACATGTATATTGGTGTGAGGGTACCAGATTCATTGGAACTGGAGTTACAGAGAGTGGTAAACTGCCTTGTTGGTGATGGGAATTGAACCCAGGTCCTCTGCAAGAACAGCCAGTGTTCTTAACCACTGAGATATCTCTGCAGCCCCTCCCTTAAGCTTTTTAAAGGGCATGAGTTATTTACTAGAAAGGTGCTCTCATGATCTGATTACTTCTACAGACTAGATCCTGGGGGTTCAACTAATAAGTAGGGATATATTGGGCTTGGACACACAAACATGCCAACTAGAGAGAACTGACCACTCAGCTTAGAAACAAATATCTAGTTCTTTTAGGAGCTGGAGAGCAGACATTGTGATGTTTTAAAAGCGAATGTTCAAACGTCCTGAAACTAAAAATGAAAATAGCAGTACACTGTATAATTTACTTAATAACCGGTAGGGCTGAACTTTCAGACACACAGCGGCACCACTGTCAATCAGGCACACGTACTAGTCTTTGTGTAAGGACAGCAGAGCAGAGAGTGGGGCCACAGAAGCCTGGCAATGTGAGTTTGATCCCCAGAAAGCAGGTAAAAAGCAGGAGGCAGTGACACACATCTGTAATTGTAGCAGTCCTATTGAGAATTGGGAAAGGAACACAGAAAATGTAACTTACAGCCCCAGTACAGGAGCAGAGAGTGAGTGCATAAGAGAGAATTTATCTCAGAAACAAGGTAGAAGGAAATAACCACCTCTTGAAAGTTGTCCACTGAGTTCCATGATGCAAGCATGCCTGAATTCACACATATCACAACACACACTCGATATTATAAATTACGATAAAAACTAAATACTTTAATTTACTACATGTGAAAGAAACCAGATGACAAACAGGAAGTCTGAAATAGCCACCCAATCAAGGCCAGCATGTAACATACATACATACATACATACATACACGCACACAGACACACATACACATATGCACATGGGTTGGGGGGACAGAGAGAAAGAGAGAGAGAGAGGGAGAGAGAGAGAGAGAGAGAGAGAGAGAGAGAGAGCTTTAAAATGAGCCATGAAAGTCTCAATCTTCTAGAAATGAGAACTGTTCAATTTCCACCCTTCCTTCCAGCTCTGGTTCACTTCCTCTCTTGAAAATACCTGCTTCCTTCCTTCCTTCCTTCCTTCCTTCCTTCCTTCCTTCCTTCCTTCCTTCCTTTCTAGTTTAACTTTTTATTGATTCTTTGTTAATTTCATATGATGCAACCTAATCCCATTCATCTTCCGGTCCCTTTGTGCCCCGCCTCCATCCTTGCAATCTTCCTCCAAAAGAAAAACAAATCTTGGTGTGGAAGCTGTACTGTGTCACAGTGTGTCCCACAGGATACCCTTTTGTCCACACTTCTTTACTTGCAAATGTTCATCTCAATGAGTCATCGGTTCTGGCTCAGGACTACTGCTACATTATCAGTACTGGATCCTGTTTGAGATTCCTCTCAAATATTCTGCAGGTGCCCTGTGTAATCTGTAGGACTGACTCCTTCACAGACTCCAGAAGTTCATAAGAGGGGTAGATGTTGGGGTGGGCCAAATCAAAGCCCTGAATCTGAGCCTAGGTAGTATCTGAGCTGGTCAGCCTATCAACTCTCTCGCATGCCCGCTACCAGACTGAGCTCCCCAGCACTGCTCCAACTAACTCACCCAATGTTACTGCTGGAAGGGGCAAAGCCAGCTCTCCTGCAACCACACCAGCCAGGGCAGCTGTATTGTGCTGCCCAGATGAGGTGCAGGGTCAGCATTCTGGGGTGCTAGAGGTAGTGAGGGGCAAGGCCAGCTCTCCTGCTCTTGTGACCCCAGGGCCAACTCTACTGCCTGAAGCAGGTGGCAAGGGTCTGTGAGGAGTGGGTGTCTCTCCCTCAGCCTGGCAAAAAGTGGTAGGGTCAGCACTTTCATACTCATGCTCTAGGGACCAGGTCACTGGCAAACACCCTCTACCTCCCAACCCCAACTCCTAACCCCCACAGCCAGGGACAGGGCCATTTCTACTGTGCTGCACAGGCAAAGTATCTTGTTTCTTAATAAATTACTCCAGGATCTGTTACTATTTACATGTATTTGTTACTTTTTTTTTAAATCAAGAAATCTGGACATCTTAGTAAGTACCTTCTGGACTTGTATACCTGTTGATAAGGATGCTTTCTTCAAACAAATTTAATATATTTTCTACTAATTTCTTTTTTCCTATCCCCCATCCCCCTTCCACCACAAGGGTGTTCCACCAACCACCGGCCCACTCCTGCCCCACTGCCCTAGCATTCTCCTACACTTGGGCATCAAGTCTTCACAGGACCAAGGGCCTCCTCTCCCTTTGATGCCATCCTCTGCTATGCATGCAGCTGGAGCCATGGGTCACTTCATGTGAATTCTTTGGTTGGCGGTTTAGTCCCTGGGAACTCTGGGAGAGAGGGGAGGGTCTGGTTGGTTGATAATGTTGTTCTTCCTATGGAGTCGCAAACCTCTTTAGCTCCTTCAGTCCTTCCCCTAACTCCTCCATTGGGGTCCCTCTGCTCAGTCTGATGGTTGGCTGCAAGCATCCACATCTGTATTGGTAAAGGTCTGGATGACCCTCTGAGTAGACATCCATATCAGGCTCCTGTCAGCATGCATTTCTTGGCATCAGCAATAGTGTCTGGGTTTGGTAGCTGGATGGATCCCCAGTGGGACAGTCGCTGGATGACCTTCAGTCTCTGCTCCACTCTTTGTCCCTATATTACCATTAGATAGGAGCAATTCTGATTTAAATGTTTGAGAAAGGTGGGTGGCCCCATCCCTCAACCAGGGGCTGTGCCAAACCTCTGAATATGGTCTCTACAGATTCTCTCTCCTCTTTGTTGGGTATTTCAGCTAATGTCATCCTGTTCAGTCCTGGGATCCTCTTGCTAGTTGGGGGCAGAGAGGTGGTTCAGCAATTAGGAGCATTGGCTTCTCTTCCAGAGGATCCAGGTTCAATTTCCAGCAGGCACATGACAGCTTACAACTGTTTGTAACTCCAGTACCAGGGGATCCAATACCCTTATAACAACATACATGCAAGCTAAACACCAATATACATGAAATATAGATAGATGAGATAGAATATAGATAGATAGATAGATAGATAGATAGATAGATAGATAGATAGATAGATAGATAGATAGATAGATAAAGAAGTGGCTAGGTTTTTTTCCTTGGTTCCTGGGGAAATGCCTCTAAAATCTTAGAATTTCTCAAGTGATAAGTGACTTAGTTTTGATGGTAGGTCCCTCTTTCCACATCTAATTTATACTGATGAGTTTAATCTATGCTGAGCCTCTAACTAGAATTAGGACTGGAGTGGGCCATGCTCAGGAGACCAGCTGTTTGGATAAAGAGTTTGAGGTTTAAGCTGTGTGTAATCATCTTTACTTCCTAACCCCAGAAGAAGAAAGAAGAAACTAAAGACTGCTTTCAGTCATGTGGCCAAGGTTTCATCAGTCAAATCCATAGGATGAAATCCCAACAAACCTATGGATACCTGAAGCTCAAGTAATCATCCAGATGGATGACAAATCACAGTGCATTGGGAGGGGAACTTACCCAGGGGACATGGCATGCTCTTGTTAAGGACTGTCTCAGATCTCAACCTACAAATCTCTTCATTGGTCTTGATATGTACCCTTTTTTAGGAAAATTGTAACCCTAAACATAACACTATCTCGAATTCTATGAGCCATTCTAGGAAATTAGACAATCCAAGAAGGTAGAGAGAATCCTCGAATTTGTAACCAGTTGATCAGAAGGCCAGATGGCTTGGAACCTAAGAACTTGTAAGAGCATGAAATGAGAGGAATCTTGTGGGAGACTAGGTCCTCCACATCTGATATCAGGTTGAACTAGCTTGGCACAGAATCACACTGCAGACGCCTAGCCAGAAAAACCCACTCACCTCACAGTGAAGGCGGGTGGGAACTGAGGAAGGGAGAGAGGCAGAGAAGCACACAACACACCAAGGCCACAGGGAGTTCTTAGCAATATTCATTTAGGACAGAAGAAAAAAGACAATAAACTCACTCAAAGACACCCTAGTTAAGGTTTGTATTTTGTCATGTTTTTCATATGCATTTCTTTGAAATTGTTCATATATGAGGTAATAACATATACACCATGGATTTACGTTTGTTTCCTCTTCCATCAACATCATCTCTTGGCACTAAAAGCTCATCACACTCTTTCATTTAATGCTTATATACTACATTGTCATACAGACATGATGTAATTTATATAACTCTTTCTAATATGGGAGGGTGGTTGCTTTTCATTTTTGATTTATATACAAATAAAACTAAGATTAATATATTCATATATAAGTCATAAATTCGCACAAACCTTCCCCATTTCTGATTATTTGCTTATGATAGACTCTTGATGTAGAATTATTTTGTAAAGGATTGGTTTCGAGTAAGTCCTAAAACTTCATGATAAATTTATTTTTGTAGCAATATGAATTTACATTTTTGCTAGATGTGCATGAGAGCACTAACAGCATTCATTTAAGTAAACTAAAATGTTTAACTCAAAAACCTGGAAATGCGATAGACACAAATATTTATTTATTGTTTCACTGTGCATTGCTCTGATTTCTTCTAAGGTTGATAATTTTTAGGTTGTGGTGTGTGCATGTGTGAGGGGGTGTGTATGTGTATGGGTGTGTTTCATGTCCATCAGTTTGTTTTATTTTTTCAATTTCAGTGCTTATTCTAGGTGACATAGACAGGTTAAGTATTTTATTTGTTAATAATAGAATGTCTCATTTTTGTTAGAGACTGGTACTATGATGTGAAAGTATCAACAATGTATGAATTTAAAATGTTAACTCTTTATATTTCTTTGCTCTTACTTTCACATTTTCAAATTTGTTTTGAGACTTTTGTGTTTAGGGAATATTTATAAATATTCTTATCTGTGGCTGTTTGGCAGACACTGAAGTGTGTAGCTCAGATTGCCTTTACAGAAAGGACGCGCAATCCTCTGACCAGGAATGTAATAGATGACAGCCTCTACTTTTGTTTTTGTCTGATTTTGTCTTTATTCTGCATGTGTGTGGGGGTGGGGTGGGGTGGGGGTGGGGGTTCATCCTTAGCCAATGACCGAACAAGGCAATAAATAGCATAGCCATGTGCACCCAACACAGGACTTCTCTCAATGATTCTCTTTAAGCAGAAGAGCCGGAGAGCAGTTGCCTCCGTAAATACCTCATGACCACTTGTCCAGTTCCTGAACCAAGCCATTGTGTATTCAGAGGCGATTTCAAAAACCAACAGTGAGTCATTTGCCTATAGCACAAGAGCTATTGACGTGGTAGGACAAACGGGAGGGTCTTAAAAGACCCACTATCAAGTCTGCCTAGTCAAGATCATAAATCCAAACCCAACGACCAAAATGTAGTTGAGTCCTACAAGAGAAGTCCCTATAAGACTCACAAATATACACAGCACTGTTTAGTGTCTCCCCAAAGGGAACTGTGGCCATTTATTCAAGTGAATATATTAACATGGTAAGAGGACTAGCCAGACACCTTGCAAGAATAGTTAGATAGAGTCCAAGTGATACTTGAAAACACAGAACATCAGTGGCTTTTCTTGGTAGAGGGAGGTTATCTATGAATCAAGAAATAAGGAAGTTCTCTGCAAAGTACAGCTACACAATGTAGTCTATGTTTACAAGACTACTTGATAGCCAATTTCCTACTAAGAAAACAAAACAAAACCCTGAGTCATTTGCCTGTGGGGCAATAGCCATTGATGTGGAAGGCCAAATGGATGGTACTTAGTCTAGCTATCAACTCTAGTCAGGATAACAAATCAAAAACACCTAAAGTTACACCTATAGCTCAGTGGTAGAGCTCAGAGCACTTGGGTAGCTTGTGTGAGACGAAAATCCTTCTTATATTGGGGGAAAAACAGCAACAAAATCTTATCCAAGGAAATAAGATGTCAAATATTAGCGTTTATTTTTGTTAAATTTTAAAAGAAAAATCCCACCATATCAAATTCTAAATATAGGCAACTGCTTTAAGAAGGTATACCAGAGAAAGTGGGAGAGAGAAGGTGGTGGGGGGAGAGAGAGAGAGAGAAAGAAAGAGAGAGAGAGGCAGAGAGGCTATTTGAGAGAGAGTTAGTATTGAGGGCAGCCACATGGTAGGGAGGGGAGATTCTGCAAAAAAGTAAAAACATCCCAAAGCACCAGAGAAAATATTGTTAAGTATGGCAGTATTTTTTTTTTTTTCTTTTTTGGTTCTTTTTTTTTTTTTTTTTTTTTTTTTTTTTTTTTGAGCTGGGGACAGTATTTGAAGAATAAGATGAGGAGAAAGAGGAGGAAGAATAGAAAAAGGGTAAGTTATACTTTCTGAGTCAGGACTCAGAGAGATGGGCAGACTCAACAGCACCTTATGGTGGCTCTGAAATAATTGCACTAAGGGCAGAGATTCTGAGAAGGAAAAGCACATCATCTCAATAAAGGGCTTAGCACTCCTCCCATTCTCTTTAGCATGACTTAATGTAAACCTTCTTCCTTGAGGAGTGGTGCCTGGTTAGGCTAACCAAACTGGAGAGTTGTCCCCTCTGCAGAAAGTACCTTAAAATCGTTTAGATAACAGTGATTAAGGCCACAATATTTTCAAGGGGGTTTTGACCTAAAGCCAGGCCAAACCCAGGGACATTTCTGTAACTGGCGTGTTTGGGGCCCTGCCCTGAGTCACCTATCTAATTCTTCTCTTTTATTTGCATCGCAACTCACTGTCATTCTTACAGAAAGAATTTAAGGATGATGAACTCCTTCATATCCCCACCTGTCACTAATCACACTCTTACAGACTCTAAGCTACTTCTTGAGAAAGACTGATGAAATCTCCAGGCAGATGTTGACCAACCACAATTGCTAATCAATTTTGCACTGTCATTGCTAAGGGAAAGTAATATCATTCCAGCTATGTAGTCTATAGTTATAGATATAGAGAACTCATTTAATGAAAGAAAAAAAAGAAATAAGAAAAGAAATGACTGTTCCTAGGTAGGAGAAAGTTCATTATGGATATGTGGGAGAGCACGGTCAGAGGCAGGGACATCTGGAGAGTCCGGATTGGACATGAGCAGACTGGGCTGTGCCTGATGAGGAGAAGGGGAGGGGAAGGGAGACGGGAGAACAGGGGAACCATGCACAGCATACAGGAGGCAGGCCCACAGGTACAAAGAGGAAGGGTAACCAAACTGGTTGAATTATACAGGGCAGCCCATACCCTGAGCTGGAGAAGTTTAGGGGAGGGGCAAGGTATGCAGCCTGTACAGCCCTGTGACAGGGAGGGAATGAGGGAAACCAGGAGAACTGGTAGCCAGAGTCCTCTTTAATATATTAAATAGGCACCCCACCCATTTATCTCTGCTTTGAAACTAGCACTCATTATTTTCTGAGTCAATTAAGATTAAAAAAATAGTTTATACTTACGCGGAAAGGAAATTCGTATGCGTTTACACTGTTGTCAAGAATTGAACTCTCTTTTGCCCTCTCTCATGATGCAGCCTGAAGAGATACAGATTGCTTAGGCTTTCTAAAGAACATCAAATCGATCCATTACATAGATAACATCACAGTGCTCACCAATTCACATAGCACCTAGAAATACTGTTATCCCAGCATTTCTCATATTCCAGACACTGCAAACAGCTTCCAGCTGTGAAAGGGATGAAATGCAGGAAAAGAAAAAACTGTATACCAACTTCAGAATTTGGCTTGGGAGTCCTGTCACTTGGACCTAAAATCAGAATGAATTAGCCCTGTCAATGATGAAAAATTAAGTACTATATAGTTTATAGCAAGCCTGGGTAATAAAATCATAATTTAGATTTCTAAATTTAGAAAGGCCCATGCTATCTGTTGTATAAAAAAATAATATCTCAGCCTAGCATATGCCTTTAATGCCAACACTTGGGAGGCAGAGGAAGGCAGATCTCTGTGGGGCATGGACCGTGCCACCAGACAGAAGAACTGATAAGGTTGAAGCAGGTTCACAACCCCAGGGAATCTCAGAATTGAGAAGAGTGGGCATGGAATCCGCTCCCTGCCAAGCTCTATCTGCCCTGGAACAAGTAACCATGACATCTCGCGGAGAGGGCCATGACAACTGGTCACATAGCATAAAACCTTGGAGTTCTCCATGCTAACGAGGTACCTGGATAGGCCCCAAGTGTTTAGCTAATGAGATGCCCTTCCTGAGCATTTCTTCACACAAAAGGTATTCAATTCCTGGTTCACCCTGAGTAACACATTTGCATTCACATATGACATAAAATAAAGCAGTTTGGACAAGCAAGGACTGTCTCCTTCATCAAGGATGGGCGAAAGTGGGTGGGGGAAGGCCTTCATAGTAAAGAACCTTGCCGAAATCTCCCAGAGATTTCTTCACTCGTTCAGTCCCTCCAGGCTCTGAGCACTCACTTGGACCCAAACTCTGTCCCATTGTGGGCTCCACCATCCTCTTCCTGCCTGCTACTCTAGGTTCCCCTAGGATGGACCCAAGGATCACTGTTTCCAACTCTCTGCGGTCCTCAGCTAAAAGAACCACAATATCAGTCCCAGACCTCACTCTTTCTCATCCGGGAGGACACTGGCTGGGGACCCTATCACTCTGTTTTGCCTCCCCTGAGTGGCTTGTTGAGGCAGACTTGCAGCCACACAGATCTCTGTGTACTAGGCTGGTATACATATGAGTTCCAGGCCAACAAAGCTGTACAGTGGACCCTGTGTCAACTACCACCACCACCACCACCACCACCACCACCACCACCACCACCACCACCACCACCACCACCACCACCACAACAACAACAACAACAATAACAACAACAATAACAGTAATACCTCAACCAAAACCAGTTTCTAGTATATTGCTGGTTATTGTTGAAGACAATATAACCACATGGCAGCTCAATGATTATGTAGTAGGTCATAAAGCTGAGTGTCTTAGTTAGGGTTTTACTGCTGTGAACAGACACCATGACCAAGGCAACTCTTATAAGAACATTTAATTGGGGTTGGCTTACAGGTTCAGAGGTTCAGTTTATTGTCATTAAGTTGGGAGCACGGCAACATCCAGGTAGGCATGGTGCAGGTGGACCTGAGAGATCTACCTCTTCATCTGAAGGCTGCTACCAGAATACTGACTTCCAGGCAGCTAGGACGAGGGTCTTAAGCCCATGCCCTGAGTGAAACACCTATTCCAACAAAGCCACACCTTCTAATAGTGCCACTCCCTGGACCAAGCATTTTCAAACAATCACACTATTTTTTTAATATACCTACTAATGAAGTAGGAGGGGTCTCACAACGTCTTATTATACTGCTTTGGAATTATATGCACAGCTTTCTCATATGGGTGCTGAGGATTGAGCTCAGGTCGCCATGTCTATATGTCAAGCAATTTTACCAACTAAGCCATCTCCCCAGCCCTGAGACATTTTTTGCAGACTCTTCATCTTTCAAACTAGAGTTGTTAGTAATTCTTAGGTTAGGGGATGGAGAGATGGCTCAGCAGTTAGGAGCCCTGGCTGCTCTTGCAGAAGACCCATTTCAGTTCCAAGCACCCACATGGCTGCCCACAATTGTCTGTAACTCCCATTCCAGGTGTGCATGGTAAGATCAGAAGACAGTTCAAAAGACCTGATTTCCCTTTCTACCATAGGAGTCCTGGGAATTAAATTGGGGTCCTTAGGCTTGATGTCTTTGCCCACTGATCCTCTTGATAGCTCAAGGTTAAGGCTTTTTTTACCTCTCATTTCCCTGTTCTATCCCAGATTCTTTCATGTTTCCTCTCTAGGACATATGTCCATTCAATAAGATTTGCACATTTTACCAGTGTGTCACTGTCTACTTCCTGTAAAGCAGGGCCTATGGCATGATGCAAGGTTCCCTTATTTTTAGGCTGGAACATTCTTCCCATTCTGATACTAAAAATATCCACAGATACTCTGCTGTTGGCAGTATGACAGTTAGAATCATGTACTGCAGAAATGAGCTGAGGTCAGAGAGCCAGATCTCTCAAGTCAGCAGCCTGCTAGGAACTGAAGTTTGTTAGCAACCACAGGACTGGGCCTGGGATCAAATGTTCCAGTTGGAGCTCAACGATGACAGGAATCCTAGTGAAGAGAATGAATGCCTAAGAGAGTGGAAGGAAAAGACATTCTGCAAAACCGATTCACAGATTCCTGATTCAAATGAACCAAGATTGTGATCCTTGTTTGTAGTTTTCAGTCACTGCATTATGGGGTGATTGGTTACAGGGCTATTTAGTTGGGGTTTCTATTGCTATGATACAACACCATGACTCAAATCAACTCAAGGAGAAAGGGTTTATTTCTTCTTATAATATCTCAAGTCGTATCCCTTCACTGAAGACATTCAAGGCAGGAAACTGAAGGCAGGAACAGAAATAGAGAATATGAAGGGACACTGTTTACTGGCTTGTCCCTTGTGGCTCTTCTGCCTGATCTCTTATTCTTTTGGTTTTCTTTGTTAAATTATGTTACTTAATTATGTGTAGATGGGGGCAGGCATGTGCACATGAATGCAAGTGCCCGCAGAGGTCAGAGGTGTCAGGTCCCCCTGGAGCTGGGGTTTCAGGCAGTTATAAGCCACCTGTTATGAGTCCTGGGAATCAAATTCAGGCCATTAGCAAGAATATTATATACCCTTAACCACTCAGCCATCTCCTCAGCCACCTTGCCTGCTTTTTTACACATCAGGAGACTACCTTCCCAGGGCTACCCAAAATGAGTTGGGTCCTCTCTCAAGAAAATGCCCCATAGGCTTGCCTGAAGGCAATCTGGATGGTGGCAGTTTCTTCATTGAGGTTTTCTCTCCCAAATCACTCTAGCCTGTGCCAAGCTTACTAAAAAATTATCCAGCACTGGAACAACAGATAACAAAATATAGTCCCCAAAGAGCTAACACCAGGTGCAGATTTACTTATTTAATTTGTTCGCCTGCTTGCTAAAATAAGTTCGAGTTTACTTCTCTTACAGTTCACATCCTAGCTTGGATCAACATTATAGATCTGCCTTACATTGTTTAAAATGCTTCTCTTCCCAAGATTATTACTACTAGGGTGACAACCATATCAATTCTATTTTAGATTTTCTACATGAGTGATCCTGCTACTGTTAGCTTCAACTTTGCAGTAGGATCTCCATTTTCAGTCATAATTCTTCTCTATCAAGGCTATATTTTTGGGAATCATGGAAGGCAGGCATGCACAGTTAGCCTGACTTCATCCCTTTTATTCTACCATTCTCATTTATTAGTACTCCTGGTAGGCTTTTCCATCAGATACTCGTAATGTGGGAGCATGTCATGACACTTTGGATTTCTCCTTTCAGCCTGATGGAGTTTGTCTACTCGTGACAGTAGTACCATGTACTAATTCTAGTGACCAAAATGTTCTTTGTTTTAAGACAGTCTCTCTATATAGCCCTAGCTGTCCTGGAACTCACTCTGTAACCAGGCAGACCCTGATATTAGAGATCCACCTGCTTTTGGTTCCCAAGTACTGGGATTAAATGTGTGTGCCACTACACCCAGACTGATGATCAAAATGTAAACATGAAATCTAGACTTCTCCTGTCTCTAAACTGTAACTCAACTTATCAGTGACTCAAAGGAATATTGAACTTAACATTACTATAGCCAAATTTTTGATATGAATCTCATTACCTTCATGGCCTATTTTATCATGTTAACAGTACCCATTCAACAAACAAGCAAACAACCAAACAAAAGCATTCTCAAATATTCTGTAAAGTATTACAGTATATCAGAAAAGCACACAATCATCCCTGCATCCTGGAGTGTCACTAATTCCCGTACTCCTGTGACCCCTAGTCTGTTTTGAGTTTCCTCTTTTCCTGCCTCTATCACCATAAAGACATTAAAATGATCTGCTTCCACTCTTTACCCTACTTAGTCTTCCTTCCATGCAACAAACTTTCAGTATGGTTAAGTGTATTATCTGCTCAAATCTCCCTGTTATTCTTCTCAACCTCTGAGCACCATTCAAGAAGGGCCTTAGATGATAGGCATCTTAATCTCAATATTTTTGCAAGTTTCAATTTGATATGTGGAAGAAAGGGGTGAAGGGGGTCCTCATGAGCCACCAAGGCTTTCCTGCTTCGGTGAGCATGCCTCCCTGGGAGGAGGACCAAGATTCTAGAGAACTAACTTCTGTCTCAGTTCATGTTCTTCTGATCCTCCTGCCTTCTCCTGAGGACTGGAATTACACATGTGCCAACATTTCCATTCTATGCCTTCTGGGACTGAACCCAGGGCTTTGTTGTATGTTAGGCAAACAGTCTATCAACTGAAGCACATCCCCAGAAACTACCTTATGTTAACACAGACTCCTGTTCCACATGTTTCATTTCTTCTACAGTCATGTTTGCTTTTTTATATAACATAAATTATTCATATACGTTGTTTACTATCTCCCTTCCTTACTGCCACAATAGATGGGGAACTCCAAGGATGGGGACTTTTATCTGTTTTGTTGCACTGTTGTCTTGGTCTAAGAACAGTATAGAATGACAATAGGCATTCAATAAATCTTTGTTTAATAAATCCAAGAAGAAATGTAACTGTAAACTTATTACTTAGAATTCAAAAAGCAATCTCTAGAGAGAAACAAGAAGTGGAATGGTTAAAAAGGTGAAAATCTTCATCCAGTATTGGCCCTAGGCTGGGCGGGTCCTTGTCAGTCAGTTTTTCTATAAATGGCCTTATACCAGTAGATTATTTTTTACTATGTGGATGGACCACTGTGATACATATTTTACAATACTTAAAATAAACCTCGGTAGCTGGAAAATCATGAGATGACAATAACACAGGAAGCCGTGCCATCCATAACTCGCTTTATAGTAAATGGGTCTAAATCTGTTTTGAGAGCAAACTATTGAATCTGTTAATGGTACCCACGAAATGATACAACAATAAGCTTGTCTCTGGCGTTGGTTGTGATTTTCAATAGGGCTGTCTCTGTCATGGTTTCAAGTGACTTCAGTTCTCTGCGATCGAGCATGGTGTCATTGCCTCAAGTTCCGCGAAGTTCACAACGGCTGTAAAATGCAGAGAGATGTCGCCATTCAAGACTTTACACAAATGTGATTTGTTGATTCTTTCAATGTGGGTGGGAAATAATAGGAATAATTTCTCATGCACAGATAGCGGGCATGTGTGAATGCTCTCTAATTTGAGGAGGAAGACAGGAAGGAAAGGGTAGAAACGCCAAAAAAAAAAAATAATTTTATCTAAGGCTGCAAATGACATAAATTCAAACAATGTTGGCTTTTTGGGTTTTTGGTCTTTTTTTTTTTTTTCAGAATCTCTGGGCTTGTTACTATTCAATGTTTGCTGAGCTTTAGGGAAGACTGAATCCCACCATGGCAAACTGCCATCTTTGTCAGAGCAGAGAGCTGTTTACATTCAAGTCACATAATAAGCGTCATGTGAAGGGAAAACTGTGTGAGCTCCATTATGGCTGATTAGCCCATTGTACACTGTTACAACTAACATCTTCCTTGTGCTAAAAATAGCGTGAAGTCACGGGACGGAAGCAGCATGATCCATCCATACTGTACTCCTTCGGAAGATAGGTAACAAAGGCTGCCTCTAACTTCCCCAGGGAAAGAAAAGGGCGACTTAATTCACTTCTGGTGTCCCACAGCATACCTGGTTCATCTGAACTGCTAGGAAATGCTTCAGAAAAAGGACGGAGAATGCACGGCTTCTAAAAACTACCCCCGCCTTCTGGGAGATTTCCCTTTATGCAGACCAGATCTTTCGGATGAACACTGTAATCATCTCTTGGTTGTGATTAAACTTGCATGGGTAATTCACCTGCATCGCCCCAGTGATAGAATGTGTGCATATGAGTCCAAGATACACAAGGGTTTGGAATGTCAGAAATGGGAGGGAATGGTTGGAACAAATTCTGAGTCTTGGGTCATTTCATCTCAGAGTCAATAGCCCTTCTCCTGGAAGGAGGGCAAACAAACTGCTTTCTATTCTATTGAAAGCCTGCAGGAATGTGCACCACGGTAATCCTAAATCCAGAGGCAATCTATTAAGAACTCTGCATTACCAATCCTGAGACTCAACGGATAAGCTCAACCTCCCCCCATTAATCCTCTTAAAGATTCTGCTAGGAAATGAAAGGGTGTCATGAAAGAGGGGGCCCCCCTTTTATTACAACCATATAAACTGCTTGAGTAAATGTTTCATTAACAAACTGCAGAGAGCACTGTTGAATGCCCTTTGCCTCCCTCTGTCTGGTCCTTTTGGTTTGGGGCTCCTGGATATAGCATGGTTAAATGTGTGATTTACACATGTTTGAGAGAAACGTTCCCACACTTGAATGCTGTTCCATGACAAAGGGAGGGGAGGGCTGAAAGAGCAGTGTTGAACCTATGTAGACATTTTAATTTACAATTCTCTCTTTTCATGGGCTGTAAGAGATGAATAACTTCCACGTTCTCAATGCTCTTTCTAATAAGCACTAGTCCCTATGTTAAGTGCCGTGACCAGGTCATTTGCAATTGGCCCTTTGGAAAAATATAGTTAGATGCTTGTGATATCCTTGAAGAGAAGAGACACAAAGAACCCCTCTCTGACTACCAGAATGACCAAAATTTTATCAAATGGCTTCCCTTTATGTTTAATGATACCTGGGATTTTGTAGAAATAGGCATCCTGACTTTCATAGTCACTTCGTTATAATCGGATGTTTTGTGTGCTTTAACTAATTCAGTAAATTCTTACAGAATGCCTGTGTGAATGGCTTATAATGACGTAATCAATGTCCAGTGGAAGAGTAGATTCATGATACTGATGTACATGGAGTCAGTCACTTTACTATAGTCCCATAATTCCAGCAACACTCAAGAAGCTGGGGTAGGAGGCTCTCCAGTCCAAGGCCAGCCTGGGCTACCTTGTAAAACTCTCAAGTTAACAAACACTCCCTTACCCTGAAATCAGCCTCTTGAGGACTATTTAAACCAAGACTACAAGAAAACAAATTAATTGTGATATCCACACAATTGGATTGGGCCAAGTTCTTAGAAATTAGATTTGCATTGATAGCCTGAGAGATTCCAAATTTTGGGACATGGCTACACAGGAAAAAACAAATGTTGTTTGCAGGCCACATCCAGAGTTGCCCAGTTGGGGGAAAAATTCTATTTGGGTCAGTGTATACAATTTTATTTCTAGCCACAACTAAGGTCTGGTTTCAAAGTGAATAGATTCATTTGGGTCAACAATGCCCAGGGGATAAAGGCTTAAATGTATTCATCCTAAGGAAGAGCTGAGCACGTCAATACCTTTGTAAAGCTGCTTTGATTCACATCGACTCCTGTCTGGCTGCTAATTCATATACATCATTGTTTGCTTCACGGAGCTTTTAACATGACTTTTGATTTATAGAAATAGTGATTCCATTTCAGCCCAGACGTGGTGAGCGCAGACTGCCCCTGGATCCTTCCCTTCTCTCTAGTGTGACAAAATTGAAAGAAAAATTCTCTCGTCACAGCCTAAATTGCTGTATAAATGTTCATGTGCACTTCTTTTTTTTTAAACTTTCATGGTAGCAGGTAATAGCAAAATAGATCATCCAGAGAAGGAGAATCAATTATCTAAGCATGTTATTAACGTGTTCACAGCAAAATTACTGATTTACACTGAGGCAGTCTATCAACTCATATTTCCCCCTTCTAAAGGTCCAGGTGAAGCCATGTTGGCTTAGTGGGCAGCTCTGGGCAGCTCCAAGTTACTGGAACCCCTTGAGCACTTGGCAAAGTCTGTGAATATCATCCTTGCCCCACAGGGAGGATACGAGTCACACTCAGTGGGTTTAGTTTGTTTGAGGCCCCATCAAATGAAGACTGAAAAGTTTTTACACTGTCATTTAAAGCAGCTAAAATAAAATAAAAACTGTTTTAAACCCAGTTCAGTGAGCTGAAGTAACCAGAACTGGATTTCTGCTTTACCAAGTAAATCCCAAATGTATGTCAGGATTGAAATATTTCGAATGTTCACACGTTGAAGTCTTATTCTGAGGTGCAGTGGGATGAAAGTGTTGATTTTATCGAGAAAGGTGTTCATTGCTTCAAGGAGCTGCATAAAAGTAAGGTTTAAGTAGACGCAGAATGCAGAATATAAAAGGACAGCGGCAGTGTGATACCTCCAGTTACCTCCAGATACCTCAGCATGGGCCTGAACGTGACATAGCCATGGCTCAGGAAAGTTCCACAGTTCTGATGCAGATAAACTTGGAAACCAGAGACGGCCCAGCATCTCACAGTTAATTAAAGACGTGAGTGAAGCTTGCTCCCTTCTGCTTGAATAATTCACCGCCTTTATCCATTATTAAAACCCGTGACTTCCCCACAATGATTCCCAGCTCGAGATGGATTGGTCTCAGAACCCAGAGATGAATTGTAACACGGCCTACAGCTATATTAATAAATTGAAATGAACATTTATTTGCTCATCTAATTAGAACTGTGGTTTTCCCAAATAGTGTAGCCATGCATTACGGTGACAGACAGCAGTACCTACCTTCTGTGAGGTAAAATGAGCAGGAGGACTTGGACCCAGATTTGGGGCGTCTTTCCATAAGCGGTTCTCTGGTTGATGGCATCTCATTTAAACCATTCATTCTGCCGGTCTGCTCTGATGATCCCAGTTTGGCAGGATAGATGGGAGCTTAGCTGGTAAGGTACTTCTTCAGAGGGATACAGAGCCAGTTCCATATAGGACACACTCTCATCTTTTGTCCCTTTTCTTTTGTAAGTGTTGCTGGGATGGGGGCGGGAGATTTTGAAGATTTACCCCAGCTCCCTTTCCCGTCTCTATTTCCCTTCACTGGGATCACAGGCCTTATATGACTCAGTTATTCAACGGCCTTGGAGTTCAGTTGAGGCAGGCTTGATTTCCAGCTCAATGCATAGCTGTCTATAGTCTCAGTTTCTTCTGCTATAAGCTGGAATTAGTAATTCTATGTATTCAGGCTCCACACGCAGTTCAGACAGAACGGCTGTGCATTGGGGAATTTGTAGTGGGTTCTTCATCAGTGACAAGTGCTATTATTAGCCAGCAAATCTCGCTCTTTCCCTGTTTGCAAATTAGATTTTAAAAATCATTTGATCACATTAGCATGGAGAAGTCTATATAACACAGCTAGCACTCAATCCCTGAAGGACTGAAGTGAATAATGTGGTGTTATGTCAACACAAAGCTTGTTCCTTGTGAATGATCGCCACAACAAGAGACCTACTGCCCCAGCTAGACGCTGAAACACCCACGCACAGCACTCCTGTCTTCTGTCGCACCCGCAGTGGGCCCGGACACTCAGGTCGGAGCATGGCTGCATTCGCTTTCTTGGCTTACCTACAATGGGCTTTGAACAGGCAGATGCAGGATGGCTGGGTTTGCTCATCTGACTCAAACGCAGTGAGCCTGGGACACGCAGGTGGCTGGGTTTGCTAACCAGAATGTATATATTTAACTTCCTGTGAAATAAACATTCGTAGTGCGCCCTGGCAGGGAAACGTACAGGGGCCACAGAAGTTACACCCTCCCTCCTACAGTGACCGACAGAGCCAACCAATTGCATGCCATCGTCTCTCCAGGCCACTGTCACGCGCTCTGAATAGACTCTCCTAACATCTGCAGAATTTTTATTTACCATATACTTATTTCACACCCAAATCTGTTTGATTTAACACTTTTCCTTTCATGAAATGGAAATTTAATTTTTTTTTCTAGGTTGCCAGAAAGAGCATCCAGTTCCTTAGTCCGTTGTTTGCCTTGCAGGGGAGGTGTGGGGCTGCCGCTGACTTCTTTGACAGATCTGGCAGAGGACACGTCATTATCTGAAACGGTATTGGACTGAGAGAGAGAGAGAGAGAGAGAGAGAGAGAGAGAGAGAGAGAGAGAGCTTCTCATTTTCCCTCAGTCT
Organism: Rattus rattus; assembly: GCF_011064425.1. NCBI lineage: Eukaryota > Metazoa > Chordata > Mammalia > Rodentia > Muridae > Rattus > Rattus rattus. Next base: position 76,024,869 of record NC_046168.1, on the reverse strand, counting down.
CTTGCTGAGAAGCATGAACTTTCATATTAAACTTTGAAATCCTTCCTGCGAGTTAAGTTTCTAAGAAAGAAAATAATTTCTGCGGAATTAGATTCCCAAGAGATCATATATTCTTTTGCAATGGGTCTCCTTCCAAGGACAAGAGAATAGATTTTAAAAATAAATATCAGGTTACATGTTATTTAAGTAAATAATCAAATAGACAATACTTTTCTAAAATGGGCTCCTAATCAATAAAGGAATTAAGAAGCAGGACTGGATTTAGAGAGCCCTTGAGTAATTCCTCACACAGCATGCTCCCTGCGAGCCAGTCCTTAAGGACAGCGTATATTGAAACTAAACTGCTCTTTGTAGCTCTCACTGTATCTTCATTTATGTTATTATTTTAGGTGTGAGCATTTTGGCTGCATATCACATGTGCATCACATATGTGCCTGATGTAGAGGTCAGAAGAGGACATCAGATGGCCCTGGGTAAGTCACCATGGGGGTGCCTGCAATTGAATCTGGGTCCCCTGCCAGACCAGTCAGGGCTCTTAACCACTGAGCCATCTCTCCGACCCCGCAAGCTATCTTTTCAACTCTCTGCAGTTTTTGTTTGTTGGTTTGGTTGGTTGGTTTTGTAGCTTTTAATCTTTCTTTTTCTATTTAAACTAGTACAAATTTAAGGTAAGACTATGGTTGGAGAAGCAAGTCTCCAACCAAAACAGGTTACAAAGTAGCAGGCCAAAGCGAACAACAGTTACAAAGTAGAAGTCCAGTCTTTGTTTCTTTACACCAGGAACCTTCCAGAAACTTCCAAGTCTATGACATTTTAGGGATATGTCACCATTTTCTTACCATTACACAAATGGATTTGACATACATATATGTATATATATATATATATATATATATATATTTTTTGCTATAATCATTTTAAACTTAATATTATGTCTTGGATATTTTGCAACTTCTACTTCTTTTTAATGATACTTTTTTTTAAAAAAAGAAATTAAATTTTTACTGCACTTAACCATTGTTCTAGTTAGGACACTTTGCTCACCTGACAGTATATAGAATTCCGATGGAAAAAAAATTCTTGGCATGTCTATAGAAGAGTCTTCAGATTGGAGAGATTGAGATGGAAAGACCCTAATTGTGAGCAGTACCATTCTATGGGCTAGGGTCCTGGACTAAGTAAACGTAAGAATTAAGCTGCACACACACCAGCAATTCTGATTGACTTCTAACTGCAAATACAGTGTAACCAGTATCTTGATGTGCCCTTCAGTATGCCTTCCCCATTATAACAGTGTCTTCAATGTGGGCGTCAAAATAACCCCTTCCTACCTGAAAGTTGCCTATCAGTTATTTGTCAAAGTAACAGAAAGGTAATTAATACTTTCTGATAGCATAGTAATATGATATATTAATATTATTGATAAACATCATGTTCACATAATGATTGAGTGAGCATCTTTTGTACAGTGTGGTTATTAAAGAAAAATTAATTGTTGCCTATCTTTTTGCTCAAAGTGTATATTTAGGAAAAGTTCCCACTATTCCGATTGCTTCTCCAACTAGGAAATGAAATTTAAATCTACAAAGACACAAAATTATTCCCATTTAATAACCAACAGTGAATTATAATCATTTGACAAGTGTCATGCTCACTCCTTGATTACTGAGTTAGCAAAGCACGTCTTTTGAGCTATAATAAAGGAACTAGCTAGATGCTCATTGGTTAGGAGCACTGGCTGCTCTTCCAGAGGATCCAAGTTTAATTCTCAGGCACCCACATGGCAGCTCACAACCATCTGTAATATACAATATGTAATCTGTACTACATATTAAATAAATTAATAACTAAATAAAAATTAAAATAAAAAATAAGTAATAAACTCTCAGAGAGATGCCCCTTAGATCAGACAGTACATTGGTTCTACTGGAATTTATTTTCTTTGGTTCAGTTGACTTTTCTAAAACAGAAGGCCTAAAGTTAAATACTTTATCATCACCATCATTGTGGTCATCGTAGTCATCGTCATTATTTAAAAGGTTTGTTTATCACACAGTGTTGCAATCCAAGAGTATAAGGTTAAATCATGCATGGAGCTAGTAAGTGACTCACAGACACATGGCTTAACCAAAACAATGGCAGAACACGTGAAGGAGATTAGAGAGATTGAATATCAAGATAGGGCACTAGAAACCTGAAGGGGCTAGTCTTACTGTTTGACAACAGCCCAACGCCACAGAAACTAGCTGAGATCCCAGAAGAACTCGAGAAATCTACTCCAAGGGCAAGGTCAGTATCACTAATAATCTTGATACAGGAAAAGGGAGGTGTCCTTGAGTCCCACAGAAGTTTTCTTTCTATATTCAGGTGAGCTTTAACTCAGGAGTTAAGGTGTCAGACACTCACAGTTACCCAAAACTTCACCTAAGTCTGTGGTCTCTGGGATTTTGTCTCATGGATTCAAAGACTGAAACTCGGAAAATGGAGGAATGAGTTGAGAGGAATGTTATCGTAGGTTCTGAGGGTGGGAGCTTAAGAGACAGAAGGCGGAGCGCCTGTGTATCAGGAGCAGGGAATGGCACGCCATTGAGGGTCTCCATCTGGGAGTTACTAAGGCTTTCTGGTAGAGGGACAGAAAGGAGTGAACTGGTCAATCAAGTTTCAGCTTAGTTCTCAACCCCTATAGATTCCAGACAAGGAGAAAAGACATAAGACATAATAATAAAACACACACACACACACACACACACACACACACACACACACACACACACACACATACCAGCTTCCCTGGCCACTAGCTAGGACAGAACCAAAAGCATTTTAGCTTAAAGCCTTCTGATACCTCTGGTTAAGGACAGATGGGCTGACACAACTGAGGCTAAACCCTGCTTTTGATCAAGAAAAACCTGTTTACTTTCACTGTCTCCTACCCTAAAATGGCTTGCCAGTTTCTATCACCTGTTCTCACATAGCCTTTCACCTTCTGCTAGGTTCTACCTCTAAAAGTTCTGCCGTTCCCAACACTGCTTTCATAGGCAACCAAGATTTCAGGTTCTCAACACCATTACTTCCTTTGTTTCAATTATGTAAACATGAAAGTAACATATTGTCATCTTATTAAAGTTACTCTCAGACATATGTGAGGGGCATCACAAGAATGGAGGCTATCATCTTCATAGAGGGGGTGGGGCTTTAGAGGAAGTCAGAAATTTGAAATAAAACTCATCTGAGCTCCAGGTTTGGATCAACTCTAGTCTTGTTTTCATACAGGTGATTCTTCACTGTTTGATGGGGATAGGCTCCTTTGAGAAGCAGTTCCCCGAAAGAGATAAAGGACCTCAGAGGACATGCTTCAGGAAGGACACAATAAGGTAAGGCAGAGGGTCACTGGAGGTCCAGAACTGACATGTGGAAGTGACGTACTTAATAACGTCATTTCCAGAGTCCCAGTCATCCCAAACTCACAATGATTGCTAGCATCTCTGCCAGGGGAGTAGTCAGTTTTAAACACCGTAAGACATAGTATCCGTCCTTTCCCACCTCCAGCAGTGCTAGAAGCTGTGACATCATTAACTATATGGTGAGCCAAATGAGATATGTAGAAATCATATATTCAGCTTCTAGAGTATGAAGCTGATAAGAGTGTTCCCCTCCCTTCCTCTCCCCGCTTTGACAGCCATAATGAATGTCCAAGAACTAAGAGTCATTTTGAATCACAGTAACATGGAGAACCCTTTGGAGATTGAGAAGCAATAAGTTCCAAAGCCAACCTGAATCCCTCAGCTGGCCTAGTCCAGCCTACCTCTGAGTCTAGCATGTTATTTTAGAGAAAACAATCTCACCAGGTAGAGATGGCACAGGCTTTTAATCCCTGCACTCAGGAGACAGAGGCAGATGGATATCTGTGTTTGAGGTCAGCTGATACACAGAGCAAGTTCTATCATAGCAAGTTCTACCACAGCCAGGGCTACACAAAGAAACTATGTCTCAGTGAGAGAGAGAGAAAGAGAGAGAGAGAGAGAGAGAGAGAGAGAGAGAGAGAGAGAGAAAACTATCTGCCCACTAACTTCATATTGAGTATATTGAGTATTGTTTCAGATCCAAACAAGTCCAACTTATAAAGGGTTCATAAAACTCTACAGATTTGGGAATTCTTGTCTAATTTCAGTATAGAACTTATGTAACCTCAATATAGGCCTAAGTCTCTTTTATAGCAGTACAATGTTCTCTTCCACAACTGTTTGTCAGTTGTGTATCTTGTAAATAGGTTCAGCCTCTTTTTTTTTTTTTTTTTTTTTACAGCATTCTTCTTAGAAACAGCAATGTAGGCACTCCATATCTGAATGTCAGTAGACTGCTTTCCTGGGGTGCAACAGTGAGTTTCTCAGTTTAGTGCACACAAGAGTGTCTGCCTTCATCCTCCCACCAATTCTGTTAAACAGATTCACTTTTAATATCCTTACTGGAAGCCCTTGTCCTCTACAAACCCATATTAATGTTGATACCACATTCTATTCCAGTTAAGAAGTACACTAGGCACTGGGCACAGCGGCGCATGCCTTTAATCCCGGCACCTGGTGTGCAAGCTCAGAGGCAGGTCTCTGTGACTTTGACATGGTCTACACAGTGAGCTCCAGGACAGCCAGGGCTAATAGTAAGACCATGTCTCAAAACAAAGAAGGAAGGGAAGAAGGAAGGAAGGAGGAAAACAAAAGGAATTACATTTGGCTGTGCAAAACAAAGATAGAAAATCCATGGTGTGAATAACACATGTGGTAGATGCAACGTTGGAAGTGCCCACGAGGGCTCCATTCTTCTCTTCACTTTTCTTGGTCCGTTATAAAATGGCTAGATGGCACCAGTGACTACAAGGACAGATAAGACAGAACAAAACGAGCCACGAACCGCATCTCTCCTATTTTTAGCAGCTTTAAGTAACTTCCTCTTATGTGCCATTGAGCAGAAATGTGTTATGTGACCATATTAACGGCAAAGATGTCTGAATTTGTGGTTTGTTTTTTAATCTGAACCCCAAACCACTTCCACCGAACCACAATTTTGGAAGTCAAAACGGTTAAAGCCAAAGACAGGGTGGTGGAGACGGTCTAGGAGATGGGCCCGTGGGTAAAAGGGCTTCCTGGACAAATAAGATCCCACGTTTGAATCATCAGCACCTATGTACAAAGCTGCGGGTGACCCCATTCACCTGTAACTCCAGCACTTGGGAGGAACAAAGATAGGAGCCTTATTGGGCTTACCGGCTGCTAGCCTAGCTCCAGTTCAGTGAGAGGTCCTGTCTCAGGGGAATGAAACAGAGAATGATACAACATGACACCCATGTCCTCCTCTGGCCTCAGAGGGTAAATATGCACATATAATGGGCACATGAACTTGTGCATGTGCATGTGCACACACACACACACACACACACACACACACACACACACAAAGAGATAGAACGAATAGAAAGCAGCAGATGGTTTTATTTATGGCAGTCATGATCCATTCTAAGATTTTAATTCTGAGAGTTTAGCCTTTGAAATAACTTTTATCCTTCCATCTTAGAAAGAAAGAAAGAAAGAAAAAAAGAAAGAAAGGAAGGAAGGAAGGAAGGAAGGAAGGAAGGAAGGAAGGAAGAAAGAAAGAAAGAGAAAGTGGAAGAAAGAAATTCCTTTTGCACACATACAAACCCATTAAAGACAGCCTAAATAGTGTGCTTTTGGCTGTAAATTCCTTCACATGAGCATATGTTCCAATACATTCTAAAAAGGCAGACATCGTCCATGTATTGCAGTTTGCTATCACGTGTCAAAGGTAATAATGCTCTGTTTAACAGAACCATCAAGGCCTGGTGCTGCCGCTGCGGCAAGCTTGTCTACCCTCTAAGAGATGTGCTCCAAGAAAAATGTGAAAGGAAAAATCAAACTATGAACACTTGTGTAATCAGATATATAAGAAGTGTCCCCTATAACAAGGAATTCTTCTGGGGACACCAAATATGTATCCTGTAACCCACTGATTCTGGTCACTACCTATCCCGCCCACCTGGAGAGAGCATATCAGGTTCTACAGGTCAGGGACTCAGTTCTGTAAGACAGTTCCCCTTCTTGCAATGCCAATGGGAAATCAGGCTGCTCTCTCTCTCTCTCTCTCTCTCTCTCTCTCTCTCTCTCTCTCTCTCTCTCTGTGTGTGTGTGTGTGTGTGTGTGTGTGGAGCTGAGGAGCTCCCCCGTCATACTTCTGATAGGACAGCCATCGCTGAGGAAAACGTGTTATAATAATGTCTATTACGTTGGACCCAGATCAAGCTACATGAAAAGATAGAAGGATGAGGTCCCCACATGTGATATGGGGCAGGCGCAGCTTTCGTGCCCTCTTTGGGAGACTTGTCTTTTCCACATCTCCATGTGTTCAGGCTGCTCAAATCTCGCCATTCAAGAAGAGCTTGCTCTCCCCTGCCCAGGAAACAAAGCGCGGGGCTGGAAGCTCCTGGGCAGTCCTCTAATCACTGGCTGGCTCTGTTGACTGGCCGCATAGTGACACTGTCTTAGGATCTACTCTCAGCCATCTCATTAGCATCTCCTCAGGAGTTATCAGAGATGCCTCTGGTACTCATCAATGGATTTCGAGCATGGAGATTTTAGGTGCTTTCTGACAGGAACCAGGGACAAAGGTGCATCCTGCTTTCTCACACTTGTCAAGCTGCCTTCTAGAGAAGAGAGAAGAGTAAGACAGAATGAGGTGTTGGGATTCGGCTAGTGAGTGCGTCTCCGTCATTCTTTCTACCATCTTAGAACCGCAGCGAACAATTTATTTTTTTAAAAAAAAGAAAATGTGTTTGGAGCACATTGTCAGTGATGTGCTATAACCGCTCTAGTTTTTTTTTCTTTTTCTGGGAATTCAATTTGTACCCCATTATGCTGTGGTCACCAATTGAGGAGTCTTAGTGTCCATCACGGCTCTGCCTTTGAAGCAGAGGGTCATTGCATTAGTACAAAAGGGGATGAATTCAATGTGCCTGCTCACCAAGTAGGGTTGAATTCACTGAAAGGGAATGACCAGGCTTCCTATTCTGGGTTTCCATCTGGACAATCCGAAGCCTCCCTTATCCCAAACAAGGACTCCATTAATGAATATTCAACGGAAAGTATTACTTCATTGTCAGCGCTAATTGCTAGTTTTACCTTATTAGTAGAAGCTTTTCTGCGGCTGAGCCTGACATGCATTTGTTTGCACACTGTTATTAGCCAAGACTCGGTGAAGTCTTGCAATTAACACCTCTACATTATCTCATGCCGGGAAAGCAAAGACAGAACCAGATGACTCACTTTGTTTCAGCTTTGCTCTTGTTGTCTGATATAGAAGCACTTAAAGAGAAGTGTAAGCTCCTCAGAATACCATATGGAGCCAACAGAGACCATAAAAGGCTTTTCAGGGGATGGTGCGTGAAAGTTCATTAAGTCCACAGCACTCAAATCCTGATTTAAACTCTACCCGTCATGCAGGTACAACACCTGTGTCCCTCTCGCCAACAGAGGATCCATATTCACAAGAAGCGGAGGAAATAACATATTCTTCTCTAAACATTATAAAGTTAATGATTCACAGGACAGTTAAATAGCTTCCAGAACTCCTATCACTTTGGAGATAAAGCAGACAAGGCAATAACTGTATTTTATTTCTTAACGCTGCTCCGAGCAGCCTATCACTGATATTTCTGTAAAGAATAGGGATGGAGGGAGAGGGAATGTCAACAGATCATATTTCAGTTTTATATTTGGGGAGAGAGCTTTCTCTCAGCACTCTTGGTCAAAGTCATTTTTTTTTGTTTCCCTAGGGAAAGACATATGAAAAACAAAAGCAGTGTTGCCCCCCCCCTTTCAATTTATGAATTGTTCCTGTTGGTCCTCTTTTGTGCTTTTCAGTTTTTTGAGATAAGGTTTTATGCTGTGAACCAGGTCAGCTTTAAGGTCAAAATCTTCTTCCTGTGTCAGCCAGCCCCATGGGAGCTGAGATTACAGGAATACACTACCAGGCCTGGCTATTTAAATATATATACATATATATATGCAGAAATTAAACACTTTATTCTAAAATAAGTGACTAAATCCACTTATTCATGAGTAACACTAAGTGCTCAATAAACAAGGGAAATAATAGTCCATTATTAATCAAAAATAGGCAACTAATACAACATTTATTTATAGATATTCAGTGGTTAAAACAAAACATCTGTGTCTGTCATTAAGAAAATGAGAACTGAACATTCAAATACACCTTCAAGGGGAGTTGCAAATTGCAGACACCTTTTGGAAAAACAATTAATTTTCTTTATAAATCTTGTCTCACAATTTTTCTTACACAATTTGGCTAGCGTTATATAAGGCATGTTTGTTGCAGTGTAATTGAAAAAAAAAAAAAAGTCCAGAGAGAAGAATATTGCTTTAAAATATCCATATAGCAGATTTCAAAATGGTTCAGAATAATACTGGAAATCTATGTGTTCTGTAGACTGATTCAGGAAGAAGTACGGAAAGTTCTCCAAAGCGGAGTTTAAAACGGTAACACTTTGTCTTAGAAACATTATCCTTAAAAAAGAGAGATGGATCATTAAATGAGATTCTGAAGTTAAATATGTGAAATCTCCCACACTGTGAAAGGAGTCTCTATTTCTCGTTTGTAAATCTTCATTTCTTCCAACACTGCACACAAGAGAAAACCCAGCTACTCTAAGAATAATAATGGACGCATGGTGGTGCAGCCATAGCTGTTCCCATAGCAATAAAAAAACCTAGTTAAAGTAAAATCACTTTTACACAGAATTTGCCTCTGATAAATGATCAACTGGAAAATCTTATTTACTAATGAAAGCAGACCCAATATTGTAATGATCTCTGTCTACACGGGATTTTAAATATTTCGTAAGTAGCCATTAGAAAAACACCAACATAGAATATTTATTTATCTTCCGGCCTTTCTGGATTCATCACTGGTGGCTTGTCGCTGAGAATATCAGAAGGCTAAAGCCTTTTTACGAATGCATTTTTTTTGTAAGATTCTATTAAGTGCAAGGAGGCAGGGTACATGAGCACGCAGGTGCAGAGGCCCAGGACGAGTAAGATTCCTCGAAGCTGAAGTTACGGGGTCCTGGACATGGGAGCTGGGATCGGAACTCTTCGGGAAGAGCATCCAGTGCTCTGAACTCCTGAGCCTCTCTCTAGACCCCCATTGCATGATTTTTTACAGGTCCTGCTCTCCAACCAAGTTGGGGCTGGTTCAATGATCGAGTCCCACATATAACGGCATTGCGGTCTAATAAAATCATCAAACGTTGCAGATTTCTCGTGGTAGACACGTCAGGGGTGCTTAACCCAACCTCAACAGAATTAGGATAAACCAGCCAAGGTTTTTGGCAGGCAGAGCTGTGACAGCTTATCTGCATTTGACCTCTGCCTAAAAATACTTCCATTAAAACATTTTCCCCTTCGGGCCACCGTGTTTTGGCAATAGATAACTGCCTAGTCCTGCCGGTCGAGTCCTGGCCTGAGGTTCAGGTTTCTGCATATCTATTGCACCAGAAGAAAGCCATCTGAAAATAGAAACATGGGCTGTTTTGTCGCTGTTGAATGGGAAGGCTAATAATAGTGTTGCTTCATTGTTTGGCAGGGACTCAAGGCTACCTCGGCCAAGCAGCCGAACATGCTGTGCGGCAGTAACGAAATCATAAAATTCCTCCAGGGACTGGGGCAGCTATTCAGAACATGTTTTATATTCTGGGGTTGCTTGGGAAGGAAATAGTTCAGAAGTTGTTTTGACACAAATGTGGTTTGTTTCCAATTGAAGGAGGGGGAGGGGCGGGGAGCCCAGTCAGGAGGTCAGTTGCAGAAGGGGAGATGCAAAAATGTCGTTAAGGAGCTCCTGACAGGTGGTGATAGGGCTGTCGCTGTGAAGCCTGGGGCCTGGCGGGGAGTTTGTCTCTGCCAGGCTCCCAGAGTGCTCTCTGCTGCCTTTCACACTCGTATTATGTTTATTTCTGTTGAACTTAAAGCGTGACCTTTTCCAAACTGCCCCGCACTGTTGACCCACATGCATTTTTGAGACCTCATTTCCCTGAATGCCTCCCTTCTTCCTGCAGCAAAGCCCTCTCAGTAGGAAGAGGCTGAGGTAAAAGAGCCCTGGAATGGAAATCTTTCAGGCATTGCATTCTGCTTGCTATTAATAATTCAGAAGTGTTTTTTAATGCCCTGATATGGAAGGAAGGTTTTTTGACACCAAAGGCATCTAAATATTAATTTCAGAGGAATTGGTTGTTACAAGCAGTTAACATCCATTTTGTTAGTTGACCTCCCTGGGAAGGTTAATGCACTAAAATCTGGTCATTAAGTATAGTAACGAATGTTTTTTCAGAAAGGTTATTACTATCATAAACTCTAATCCGTGGTTCACGGCAGCAGCCTCTAGTGTAGGGCTCTGACTAATGAAGAATTAACTATTTCTGAGCAGTTAATAAAGATTTTTTTCTCCCACCAATCAACAGACCCTGCATGATCCGTATAATTACTGAAAGCATTAAGCGCTGGGTATGAGTGCCCACGTGTCCGAGCAGACTTCTAGTCCCAACAAATGACAAATGGCAAACCTAATCCCATTGCTCTTAATTTTTTTTTTTTTTTTTTTGGTAACATGGTCACTGGAATAAGAAATAATGAAAGTCCTAAGTATTTGAAAATGATGGTGTACTGCGAAGCATTTGCTAAATGAGTATTGATGAGGTCCTTAGTCACATTTTATTGTGATGGAAGATTCCCTATTCTGGCTTAGATATTGTTATACTACAAAGGTCAATAGACTACCAACAAGACTCTCTCTCTCTCTCTCTCTCTCTCTCTCTCTCTCTCTCTCTCTCTCTCCTCCCTTGTTTGTTTTGTTCTTCTTTGCTTAAAAACCACACTCACTGGCAAGAATGTAGGCAACATTTACACCTCCTTCTGAACAGCAGAGGGGAAAGGGACATGCTAACCTTTCTAAGGCGCCTAGGGCGGTGTTTTGCTTCTCAATGGAAAGGTCTTCTCGAATTAATTAAAGTCACTTTCCCGCTGAGGTCCAAGCATTCGCTTTGCTTTGAAGGGGGGAAAAAAAAAGTTGCTCATACCAACTTCTTAGAAGTCGTCATTTAAGGCGAAAACAATGCATCAGGCTTTAAGGAATAATCTCCTGTGGTAACCAAAAATCTGAACAATTACTATTCTAAGGACCTAGGCGGCTCTGAAGAGCTAGTCCACGGTTGGCCAGGAAACAGAAGGGATGATCCTCTGGCTTTCTCTGAGGCGGATCAATTCCCATTCCACAAGACCAGTCTTCACCATCTACACGCATCTTTCCCCCCTTTTCTGCCATGTCAAACCAGGCTACATTCTGTCGTTTGGGCAGCTGTCCCCTTACTTGAACACAAAAGGGGAGAAACCATAGTTGGCTGAAACAAAAGAAGGGTCCCGGTAGCCCTCACCCCAAAGTATTTTGTTATGTATGAAAACTCTGAGTGTGTGTGGTGGTGGCAGGGCGGGAGGGGCTAAATATACTGATTGATTGGTTCACATTCCCAAAATAGCTTCTTCCTAATGTAGAAGATTCTCCACATTTGCCTGCCCCACTAATCAATGGAGCTCTCTAGACACAGTCTTGCTGAGCATTCTTTTAGAACTCTGTTGGAAGATGCTGAATTAGTTTCTCCTTTACTCATGAGAGCAAGAGACTGTCTTTTCTGAATGTATTTCCTCAAATGGAGAGTGATATTGTACAGCTCTTTTGTAGAATATTCATTTTTTTTAAAGGAGCCACGATGTAAATCTGGCAATAGAATGGCTCAGGACACACTAGTTGTGAGGCAGCTGTACACAGTGGCAAAGCTTTGTACATTTGACCTCACTTTACAAACGTGACTGGAATCTTAAATGCCTCTCCAAAACCTTTCGATCCTCAAGCTGGAATCAAAGGGGCAGTGATATATTAGCCTCACTTCTGAGAACTGGAACTTTGGCTGAGTTCTGCTCATCCATCACGGGCCCCATCACCGGACACAAAGCCGTCCCTGCTGCCTCAGCCAGAAATAACCCCTCCAACTCCTGAATTCCCATTTGCCTTGTACATTGCTCATACAGTTCTTCACACCCGGTCTCTGCTCAGAGTTATTTGTAGCCAGACCTGGAATTTGTATTCTCAGCACTTGCTGCAATGTCCCCAGTGCGCATGCTCACCCCCGACTGGTGCATCTCACTAACCGCTCTTATGTAGTTTCTCTGTCTCATCCATGGGGAGGTGAGCAGATGGGTCCATGAATGACCTTGGCAGTTATTAGTTCTTTGTTCAATATTTTGTGGTGTATCCTCCTTTCCCAATTCTCACCTCTAAAAGGAGGATCTAGAAGTACCCTCTCTTCCTCCTTCTCCTCCTCCTCCTCCTCCTCCCCATCTCCCCATAGGAGATTAGTTGGCAGGCAAAAATGTTTCTGAACGGCTGGGTCATTTCTAAGGTGGGGGTTGTCCTACACATTGACAGGGATTCTAAATGAATACAGAAAGCAGGCAGCTGCAGGATGAGGGGCTGTAAAGACAGATCAAGTGCCTTTGGAAGTTAGTTTTCCTTATCTCTGTTGTCAGAGCCCTCACTGCCATCACAGAAAGGAAAGGGTTAACATGCTTCGACTACTGATGACCACACCACCACTGACATCCTCTTTAAGCTCTTTGGAATTCTGTTTTCTATCCATAGTAACAAGTGAACTTACCCTAGTGACAACATAGCTTGGTTAGCAAGCCTGTGAGATGAGGGGTGGGTGCAGAGAAACTCCATCAGGCCCTGAGGAGATGGCTCCGGGGTTAAGAACATTTGCTGCTATTGTGCAGGTTGGTTCTTGACACCAACCTGGCAGCGCTCAGCTTCTTATAATTTCATTTCCAGGGGATCTGATGCCCTCTTTTGACCTCCTGCAAGCTTCCGTACAGATGTGGTACACATACGTACGCCTAAATAAATTCATAAATATTTTAAAAGAAAGAAAACTATCACTGTGTACAGTGAATTTGTGACAACATTGAAATGAATACTACCAGAGTCATTTCATAATCTTCTAAGTTCCCTACATTTGTAGTGAAGATTCAGTAGGTTTGAGGGAAAGGACACATCTGAGACAGCACCACATCAAAATGACTTTCCTTTTTTATTTCTGGCAAAAATTGAAGCTATTAATGTCATATCTACCCTTTTCCCCAACACATACACTTGACTGTTACTTAACAGTAGGAAAATGGTTTCAGTGACTCTTTGCAAATGCTGAATACATATAATTTCCTTTCCTGCCACCCATTTCTATAAAAGGGGTACTAGAGAGTAACTCGTGCATTTAAATCCAGGGGTATCGAGTGCTGAGGACTCTGCCTTTTCTCGCTCCGGAGGAAGATGGCTATAAATGCTTGAAAAAACACAGTTGGGCAAATAATTGGAAGCGGCTTCGATGTCTTCATCCTCTGAGAATGCGTGTGCGTGTGCCTGCTTGAAATTGCTCTTTCATGAAATGTGTATGTGTCTGGATTTGAGCTTCCCTGGGCTGTGGGGAAGTTTCACAGAGGGGTTCCGACTTGCAAAGGTTAACTGTAAAAATCAGGGCTCTGTGCAGTTCTTGCAAAGGTCAAACTCATCAGCAGCTCCGGAAAGACTACTGGCCTGGGACACGGTACCCACTCTGTAGCCGAACCAAGGCTCCCGATTTTATTTCCCCAATAAGACAACTCCATTCCACGGTCAGGTCACCAAGAGATAAAGAAGCCAACAGTCACTTGAAATCCCTCTTGAAATTACTCAGATGGAGCCTACCCTCCTGGAGTTTGTCAGCTGCTTGCTGCCCCCTCTGCATGGCAAATGCCTCTGCTCCAGGAAGCTGTTTAATAAATGGCATAGGTTCTTGATTAATGTAAGAAGCCAAAAATAGAGCATGATGTAATACGGATCTCAACAGGAATCAGAGATCAAATTGGATGGTTTCAAGGGACTGTGCTGTAGCAGATTGTTTTCTCCTAAGAAATGGAGCTCTGTTTTTACAACACCTTGGAGGGTCAAACTGTAGCAGGCATCCATTCAGGGCTTGGAAACCTGCCCTGTGGGTCTTCGGACAGCAGTAACAGGTGACCACACAAGAAACTCAGAGAAAGTTCGAAACTGGACATTGATTGGAGTCTAGGGAGACTCTTCTCTCCCTCATTAGAAGCTGGTGTTGTTTTAAAGACTGGAAACAGCAGCAGTTGATGAAAATGATGGTAGCAATGCCCTGGCTGCATCTCTAAGGTCGGTTATTTAAATAACACATTCAGTTTCTTCAGAGGGTCTGAAAGCCTCGTGTTGCCCTGTGCATAAAGGCCCTAATTTAAACTTCTCAGTGGATAAAAATAATTGGAATTCATATGGCTCTGTTCAGGCAAGATTTGTGAAAAGCCAAACCCAACCCTTGTATGCCAAGAACCTTCTTACATTTGCTGATGAATAGTACAGTATGTAAAAGGAATTCGGGGTCATTTTTCCTAATTAAGTGAGCAGTAATGGAAGGTTAAAACACACTCTGGTGTGTACTAAAAGGAAGAAATAAAAGAAACCAATTCACTGCTCTTAATGACTGTGTACTGACTTCATACTTTGTATGTTGCTCGAAATCACTGTGGGTGATCAAAGTATACTGCCCATATATATGCATGCTTCGGGGTCAGGGGGAGCAGCGCTCTCACTACAGTATCAGTTTGTATGAAAAAATGCATTCATATGTGGGGAGTTAGTCAGTGACAGAGTAGCTGGCATGTACGGGGTCCTGGGTTCACTCTCCAGCACAGATAGGAGTGGGGTAGGGTTATACATATGTATGTTTTCCTACTGATAAATTTTATCTTCCTACAATAAGAATAGCCCCATGTTCTGGTTGTTATAAAGTTGTTGACTTTTTACATTGCCTGTGAGGGAAAGCCAAGATGAACGTTTTGGGACTCTTGAGTAATTTCTTTTTTTTCTGGAAAACAGGGAAAAGTATTTTTCCCTGTAACTAATACATCCAAGGTCAAAGATCTCCAAAGAATTTGTTAGTTTTAAACTTAGCCAAATACCCCTAACCACTTACTCCTTGCACGGTTAGACACTGACAGGAGATGGCCAACAATTCTCTAGAATTTGCAGCCTCACCAGAGATTCTATTGTTTTTCTTTGACAAACAGCAAACATTGCTGGGACTGGTTTTGAACAAGGCCTCCCAGCACTTTTATTCTTGAAAGAGCAGGGGAATTACAATTAGTGTAAACATTCAGTTGTACAAGTAAGTCCTAGAGACTTCCTGCACATTGCATTGTGGGTATAATTGGAAATGCTACATCTCACATTTAAATTTTTTTTTCAGGGAGCCTGTTACCATGTTTCCATGATTATAAAACCTTATTATAAAAATTGACTTTACAGAATGGGATGTTATGACTTCTGGAAACTCTAAATGTAGCCTTGAAGGCAAGAGGGTATAGTTCAGGTAGATATTGTTTAGCAGTGATTACAAGTTAAAATCTCTCTCTCTCTCTCTCTCTCTCTCTCTCTCTCTCTCTCTCTCTCTCTTTCTCTCTCCCTTCTTCCCTCCCTCCCTGTCCACTGATCCTGTTGAGGGTCCCATTCTACGCTAGACTCCTCAACTTAGTTGAGCCAAGATTGGGGTACTAATTGCTGATGACTGGTGTTACTTCCTTTAAGGTTGATTCTTAAGGGTGGGGTGGATGATTTGCTGTATTAGCATATGCCTATTATCATAATTTCTGTCTGAAAAGCATTACGAAGGTATGGTATCAAATTCAGGATTAAGTTTAAGTTTCCCTCAGTGTGATTGGATACTGATTGAACATGGAACTTCAATAGACAAGGTGCACCGAAAGCAACTTACACAAGCTGCATGTTCCCTGCTTCCAAATCTTCGTGATAACTCGAGGTTTGAACCATTGCACTTAAACACTTCTTGGGGGGAAGGTGCATGGATGCAGTGTACTTTTACTTGCATATTCTTTGCTACAAGTTCTGGTCATTTAAATGCCTGCCTGACGGTGCAGGCCTACCAGAGCAATCCTAAGCCAAAACTAATCGCTGTCACATTTCGCAGGCTTTGTGGCTTCAGTCAGAGGGATGTGTATTCAGATTCGATGGCCTTTGTGCTCACAGGCACTTTCCCTCTTCTTTCTCTGTGCCCTGCAGAGCTTACCCTAACCTCTTTTGAAGTCTGCCATTACCCTGGATCTGATCAGATGACCAGAGTGACTTGGGTAGGAAAGAAGAATAGAGGTCATTACCTTCTCAGTTTCAGGCCATTTTCAGCAAGTCACAAGGATTGCCAAGGGAGTTCCAACTCTCCGTTCACAGGTATAGGTGCTGATTTTTTTAGATATCCACTTAGTGTTCTAGTAACACAAGTACCAATGTCCTGGGTGGGGGGGGGGTGCGGGACTTTTCGCTGATTAAAAAATAATTGTGTTCATGAATGATATAATTCCAAAGTGTGTGAGCTTATTTCCCTCTCCATTCCAAGGTCTTCTATTTATGCCATTTCCTGTGTTCACAGCACCACACTTTTGTGCACCCTCCGCTGTCCTCAACATAGTGCGCTACACTACTTTGCCCTTGAGCCATTCAAACACAACCAGCTGTCTTCAATGTGCCATGTTTTCAGACACCAGAAACTTGGATGAGAAATACAGTTTATGTTATGGTGGAGGAGACAGAGAACAAATCCAAAGATAAATAAGAGCTTCAGAATGTGTTTAGGACAAGAGAAGAAAAGATAAGTCCATAGGCCACACAACAAAAGTCACCATTAGCCTTAAACAGAGGGGCCAAAAAAGGCCTCTGAGAGGGTACCGTCTGGGCAGAGCATCCCAGAAAACAGCAATGCAGACTGGGAGGCAGGAAGCAGCAAAAGGAAAGGTCTTGAGGGGGAAAAAAGGTTTTATTCTGTAATTGTTTCTTTGTGTGCTCTGTTTTCCTTACACTGAAAGAAAGCATGTCCTTTGAAAAGTAGTAATTATGTGTTTATAATAAAGTGTGCAAATGACAATTCAAAGACCATTAATAGCTAACATCCCAGCTCTTAGCACATTCCATGAAAGGGTTCGAAATGTTTTACCATGTTAGCGATTTAGTTTGCACAATGAACTTGTGAAGTAGAAGACCCAAGTGAAGGTCTAGGTGGGTGATGAACTGCCCAGGATTTCACAGCATGGGGCTGGCTTAGAATTTGAACCTAAGTATTCTGGAAGCTAATAACAGTTACCCACTGTTTATAACCGAATTCTACGATGTTTTCCCTCTGGGTATGGCAGAATAGAGTCATATATTCTGAGAAATGTTTTATGACAACTGTTTTGTGGTTCTGATTTAACACAGGGACTCACTATGTAACCTAGGCTTCCCTCGATGGTGAGCATCTTGACTCAACCTCCCAAAGAAGGTCAGCATAGCAGGCATATTACCATCTTGGGCTGATGTAGACATTTAAAATCACATGTGTGATTCTAAGTAGTTTCTCACAAAGATTTTACAGAAATTAAAATGCACCCCAACACACACACACACACACACACACACACACACACACACACCACAGATAACACACACACCATACAAACACAACATACACACACCATACAAACACACCACACACAAATACACATACACACACACCACAGATAACACCAAACACATTCAAACACACCACACACACACACACACACACACACACACACATACAAACACAACACACACACACATGAACACACACACAAACGCACACACGAGAGTATGCATGTGTATGGACACAAAGAATAACTCAATCGTTCAAAGTCTCAACACAAGAGTTGTAATGGTTTCTAAATCTATCCTTGAGTCAGCTAAGGAACTCACTTTTCAACCTCAGCTTTTTTGCTTGCTCATTGATAATGGATCTGAGCCCTTTATTTTCCCTCTTCTTAAAAAAAAAATGGTGACTAACTTTGCAGAAGGCACTGGGTACACAGCAGGAGAACGGCTCTGGGTCTTAGTTCAGGAGTTCTTGCTGCTTCTGAGTATTCTGTTTTCTCCAGTCTTTATCGACTACAGCAAAAGCACCTTCTCCAGCCCCTAGAATAACAGATTCTCCAGGCAAGTCTCCTGTGGCAGCTTCCCAGAACTCACCTCTGGAGATTTTTCATACAAGAATCCCCAATGAGGCAGCTTAGTATAGAATATTCCTAGCAAGTTCCATCAGACACTAAGGCCATGCCTTGTCCAGAAATCTTAGTTTCTCAACTCGTCTTGGGGTCAGTGACAATCAGGCATGTCTTTCTTTCTTCCTTCTTTCTTTCTTTCTTTCTTTCTTTCTTTCTTTCTTTCTTTCTTTCTTTCTTTCTTCCTTCCTTCCTTCCTTCCTTCCTTCCTTCCTTCCTTTTTTTAAACATGGTTCTGGGATCAAACTGAGGGCCAAATGCATGGTCAGCAAGGGGTTTACTACTGAACCACATATCCAGCCTTTTATACATGCTATTGCTACTTCTTAAAGAGAGAATGATTTGATTAAAAAAAAACCAAACAGGGTCTCATAGCCAAGACTGTCCTTAAACTCATAAGCATTCTTCCCTGGCTTTCCCATTCCTGAATGCTAAGATTCCCAGTGTGCACCACCACACACACTTCCTTAGAATATTCTTTTGTTCTGCCTACCCACACATATAAGTCCTGCTCCTTCCATAATTAGGGATACTTAATAGTTAATGTTCCATGTTCAAATTACTGGACTTCTTTTCTTCCTCTTGAACCTTGGGTGATATAGCACTAAATAATTTAAGATTTTATTTGGTGTTCCAAAGTAGATTTTTTGAAAAGTCAAACATCATACTTTGACATAGCTCTTCACTTCAAACCCATTAAAAACCCACCCTCTCCCTGTAGGGAACCATATTGGATACAATTAAGATTACTGCCATAAAGTCATGGGATTGTTGGACAGAGGCCTCTCCCATGTATTTACAGCACAGGAGGAAAAGACCAAGTAGTAACACCCAGTGTCTCCACTGCATGACCTCTGCTGAGCCCGGCTGATGCATATGGAACCTACACACCTGGGCCACACCTGGGCCACACCTGGGCCACACCTGGGCCACACCTGGGCCACACCTGGGCCACACTTGGGCCACACCTGGGCCACACTTGGGCCACACCTGGGCCACACCTGGGCCACACCTGGGCCACACCTGGGCCACACCTGGGCAGTGGTCAATTTACTTCTGCCTTTTGCTTCCTCAGCCTTTATCCTTGAGATTTAGGCTGGTCTTCACGTTAATATGCTAATGAGGGAGTCATGCTCCGCCAATCCCTGAAGGACAATTAGCATAGCCTCAGCCTGCTGTGTATATAAGGCGAGCGCTTTTGCCGCTCGAGGTCCCCGTATCAGCAATGAGGTGGTCCTGCAATAAAGGCTGTTGAGAAGAATCCGACCGTGTTGCATCTTCCTTGCCGGACGAGGTGGGCACGACATCTCCCCACAATTATAATTTTAGGGGCTGAGCGTACTAACAGAGCACTTGAATACTGAGCTATACCTCAGCCCTAGTTTTACTTTTTATTTTGAGACAGGCTCTCCTGAAATCACCCTGGCTGGTATCTCACACAGTAGCCCAGGCAGACCTTGAACTTGTGATTTTCCTGCCTCAGTCTCCCAAGTTTACAGGCCTGTGCCATGAGGTCTATCTTCTTTCTAGTCCTAACTAGTGTTCTCGTTCTTCTTTTATTATGGGCCGTTTCTTCATATTCTAGGACTGTAAATCACACAAACACTACATACACATATGTAGAGCTATACATTCATTGTGTATCTATATGTATGATATATGTGTCTGTGTATATATCTGTGTGCATGATGTTGGGGGGTTGGTATGTGTGATATGTGCATGTGTGTGTGCGTGTGTGTGTGCGCGCACGCTCGTGTGTGTGTTGTTTATATATGTATGCAGATGAGTATGGAGATCCAAAGTTCTTTAGCATGTCTCTATCTTATTTTCTTTTCGTTTTATTATTTTTAAGTGTGTGTGTGTGTGTGTGTGTGTGTGTGTGTGTGTGTGTTTATATGTGGGTGAGTGATCTGTTCAAGGGCATGTTCATGTGGATGATTGCAAAAGTCACTGGTGTCAGACTCCCCTGGAGCCAGAGTTACAAGTGATTGTGACCCAACTAATGTAGGTGCTAGGAATTGAACCCAACTCCTCTGGGTTCATGCTCTTAACTACCCAGCCAAATCTCCAGCCTCTCCACCTTTATTGAGACTAGGTCTCTCAATGATCTAGAAGTTCATAGGCTTGACTAGGATGACCGGCCAAAGAATATCTAGAATTCTCCTACCTCCACTGCCATCTCCCACCCCCACTAGAGTTACAGAAGTCTGCTGTTACCTTAGACTTTTTAAATGGGTTCTGGGGTCCTCCCTAAGACCCTCACGCTTGACAAGCAGCAACTATATCACTTAACCAGTTGTTAGCTCCAGTTCCCTCCTCCTGATGACACTCATGGCTGAGCTTGCTTCAGTACCAGTTATCTGGATGTGGCTCCTTGTGGCTGTGGTGTCTGTGAGGCTCATCTGAAGGTGCTGCGTCTCTGCCAAAGGCCACCAGTTCTATGTCTACATCATTAACGACGGCTTGAGCATGGAGGCTCCTAGAAAAACAGAGGTGTCAGTCCATTCCTGGCTTGTCAAATGTTGGTTGTGTTTCATTCTGAACTTATCACTCTCCCCCACCTTTCAGTATAAATTTATTCCACCGAGTCCAGGAAAAATGATATAAATTTTCATTAAAGAAAACACCATATTATGACAGCACTAAATGAATCATCCGCAGTCTCTTTTTAAAGGCTTGATTTATTTTCTGCACTTGGGAGACATGTTGTAAAAATATTTCCACTAACAAGCATGAAATATTGAAATACATATTTTTATACACACTATATTTGGCTATGTAATATTTTTCATTTCGGTGTGTATCTGCACTGAAGTGTTTGTCTGTCGCGGGGCTTTCAGGTAATTTCTTGATCACATTTGCTTCCTTGATGAAAGAATAAAATCAAGAACAAATTGGCCAAAGAACCCAGATCCAATCCGTCTAGCTGAAGGAAATATTTTCCTGAAGTGACTCATACTCCCATTATTCTGCACTGGGTGACACAATGCAATGTCACTGATATGCAGGCTATTTCACTTTGCCTTGAGCAAACAGAGACTGAGCTGTGGGCGTGCTGAGTCCTATTTCCATCCAGAGGACACGGTTATGCCTGTGTAAGAGGAGAGAGGTGAGTCTAGAAAGCCGCTACCCCATAAGAGCTGGGTTTGAAAACATGTTGTGCCACCGAGAGACTTGAATACCAAATCCCTGGCAGAGAGATTCGGAGCTACCTGAGTTTGCAAGGAGATCAATGCTCCCCTCATTGATTTTCCTCAGTTGCAAAGCCAGGATTATACACATTGTGAAGCTGTATGCCCCGGGCCGTCCAATCTGATTTCCTTGTCAGCTCTAAAAAGTCACAGTGTTCAGCTGTAAACTGGAGGTTATGAAAGTTGAACTGCATCGAATCTGTCCTTCTACTAAGCCTGCATATTAAACACAAGGGCTGTCGCATATTCCTAGAGCCATAGACGGGCTGCATGGGGCAAGACAGACTCTGTTTGTGTGCGGCATCTAAATAGATGCCAGAGATGCCAGGATTGAATCAGAGATGCCCTGTTCATATTCACACATCTCCCCAGACATTCCCAAACGAGCCAGAGCTTCACTGGACTTCCTTGAAATGCAGTGTAAGGAAATGGTTTCTTGCCCAAGTAAAGGGGTTGGCTCTGACCATTATGGATTTGAAACCTTAATATTTATTCTTAGTATTTATCACTTGAGAAAGTGGGTAGTTGGAAGACCATAAAAGTCAAGAATATGAAGTTTAAAAAACAAAACAAAACAAAACAAAACCCCAAGGCTTTATTCTACCATTAGGTAGTTCCATAACACAGTTAGTACACAGTCTTCTTGCGTTCCATAAAGTATTGGACTAACATGTAATTTAACTTATCACTGTCACCTACAAACTAAAACACCCCCAAAAGGTAACTTTAGCTCTTTTGGTAGTTCAGCTTTTATATGCATACATGTATGGGAATGGGTCCCTGAGTCTGTCTGTCCATCTGTCACTCTGAAGTGTTACTGTGGTGACTCGGATGAGAAGGGCCCCTATGAGCTCATGAGTTGAATGTCTGGTTCCCAGTCAGTAGACTGAGAAGGAATGAGACTTGTAGCCTTGTTGAAGGAGATACGTCACTGGGAGTAAGCTTGGAGGGATCAGAAGCCCAGGCCGCACCTTGTCGCACTTTCTTACTATCTCCTGTCTGGGGTTTGGGTTCTTAGCTCTTAGTTACTTCTCCAGGGCCATGCCTTCTGTCATGCTCATGATGACTAACCTTCCGAAACTAAGGTTAGAGCTACTTACATGAAAAGTGTGCAAACCCCCAGTTGAAGGCTCAGTCATGGCGTTTACATGACAGCAACTGAACGGTGACTAAAATGGTTAGAGAAGGACAGAAAGAAAGAGTCTTATCCCTAAAGATCCACACCTCCACTCCCCTCAGAGAACGGATACCAGGTTGCATTGTAACCTGGACTTCAGATTCATTCTTAAGAGGCTGGTGACATATCCCAGTGCAGGAGCACTTGCCAAGCATGTTAGGGTCTCTGGGATCAATCTTGATCTGGGGGAGAGATTTTGAAAAGATCATGTAAAGTAAGCCATTCATTTCCTACTAACACTAGATAAATGATCTCGTAGTGGTCAGCCTTTCAAATACAATTTTCTCCAAATCCAGGCTTGCCATATTATTCCTGTCACTGTTAAGAATGCCCTTCTGTATCCCTCTCAGGTAGACTGGGCTAAGGCACTGGTTCTCACTGTGCCTCTCCTAAACTCCATTTAGGGTAATAAAGTCTCAGAGGCAAGGGGAAACCACTACCCCAGAGACTCGTGGGCAGATCTATACTTAGGTTAAGCCTTTTCCAGGTCTCAAGTTCACTGTGGAAATTAGTCTGTTGGATCGACTCTGGTAGCTAAGACATTATAAACACGTTGCCCAGTTACCTAGTCAGGGAAGAGTTTCCTAGTGAAAGATTAGCCATCCTGGGATCAGTTTCTCTGGGGCAGGAGAGGAAAAGCAGATTCTCTGCTCTATATTTCTCTAATTCCCACCTTCTTCGAGACACTTCCATCAAAATTTTTAAAAAATCAAATAAATATCATTTCCCACTATGAACTTCAAGACCTGTCTGGCTCAGTACAACAGCAGTCACACCTCTGTCTCTACTTTTCTCTTTGTAGCCAAAGACGTTGACGACACACATTTTACTGGGACTCACTGGTAACTAAATGTATTTTCCCAGTTAACCATGACATAGCAAATGGAAGTAATTTTTCAAAGCATTAATTTGCTCTCCATAAAGCAACTTTTTTTTCCCCTCAAAGGAACAGATTCCAAGATATTTGAAAATAAAACTGGAACTAATTTTTCCTGAGTGTAAATCAATGGCGTCCTGACCCAGACTGCTTTCCCCCTAGAACATTCTCTCTTACTTCTGAGGGAGTTTTGTTTTTATAACTCGGTGCCCTTGATTCTGTGATAGTCTAAGGAAATGTCCTGAAGTAATCTAATGATAGGAAGTAGGAGGAGACACTGCTATTTAACCTCCACACTGTGCTAATAAAGGGGATGGGGTGGACTCATCCTGCTGAATTATGGAGCTGCTGTTCTAACCCAGTGGGACTGTTTCCAAGGCATGGCTAAGCACTGATCCCAAGGGTGCTCTGGGGAGCCCACAGCATCTGGTTTCAGGACATCTGTCAATGAGAATCAGAGTTTGGAAGAAAACCACATTTTCTGTTCTTAATAATAATAATAATAATAATAATAATAATAATAATAATAAATTCCTCTGTTACTTTTGTCTGACTTATTTAACCTATGCAAAACAGAAGACCAATCTTAAAAAAATTGTTAATAAAAAAGAGCTATGATGTGAAGAGAAGTTCATTCTGTTGAAATAGGCACTTTAAAAGGACCATTTTCACACAGTAAGGGAAAAAAAATATGCGTTTTCTTTATAAAACCTGAACGTGCTAAGAGATTATTATACACAACATAAAGTTAAGGCTGTTTGAACAGGGAAAATAGAAAGCACTGGTGGTCATTCAACCCTGAATACTTAGGACATTTCAATTCTTTTTACAGCAACCATATTCAGTAATAAAAGATCAAATGCTTCTGGTTACTGGACTGAAAAGAATCAAATTCTCCGAACTTTTTAGCACTCCATGTTCCTTGAGTAGTTGCTGTCAGCTGTAGCTCATTGACTCATTCACCAGGGTCTATAAATTGCAACCAAAGCAAAGAGCTCCTGATTTTTTTTTTAAAGATTTAACTTTAAATGTCTGAGTGTTCTTTGCCTGCATGCATGTATGTGCACCAGATGCATGCCTGATGCCCAGGGAAACTAGAACAAGATTTCAGATGCCCTGGAAAAAGACGTAGAGTCTGACAGAAGCTGTCATGTGGGCATGAGTAGTGAAGCTGGGTCATTTGTAGGAGCAAGTACTCTTGATCACTTATCTCTTGAGCACCAAGTTCCTGAGTTGTTGTTGTTGTTGTTGTTGTTGTTGTTGTTGTTGGCGGTGGTGATGGTGGCACCAAACTGAGATACACCAAATTGTGGTTGCTTATAAGTGTTTCTTGCACAGAGATGTAGTCTAAGTGACATATATTGTCACTGCTCTGTCAATTTTTCAACAGTAATGTATTTAGTACTTGTGGTATTGTTTGGTTGAAAGATGAAAGTTTCTTTAACAGACTGGTTCCCACAGGTTTTGCCCTTTCCCTCTCCCCTGATAAAACATTACACTACTTTCCTAAAGTCCACCCCACCCCCAAGGTCCATGTCCTAATAAGGACTGCTGACTCAATCAAGAGACTGATCACCGTGGAGACACCGAGATCCAGCAATTCAATTAGAACTTACCAACTCATCCTGATACAGACCTCTCCGTTTTGCTCCTTAAAAAAACTCACTCCTGAAAACACCTGTTGTCGGCCTTTGCCTAACCCAGAGGTAGCCCTGCCTTTTCCTTGACTCTCTTGGGTTATAAATCTCCTTTGTGCTGAGAACTTGGTGTCTGGGTGTGTTCTGTACTGACTCTAAGGAGCCGCTTACAGGGGGTTCATGGGAAGATTGGCTCCCAGTGTGGTGATATTAACAATGTGTTAAGACCTTTAAGATGCCGGATATAGAGGGGGCGTCATTAGGTACGGGGATTGTTACATTGGAAGGGATTAATGTAACTCTTAGGGGACCCCAGTTGTTCTTCAGGAATGAAGTTGTTATAAAAGAGCAAACCTGCTCCATTCCTGTCCCCTGAGTTCTTATCCGTTTTTGTGTGTGTGTGTGTGTGTGTGTGTGTGTGTGTGTGTGTGTGTGTGTGTGTTATGAACTTCTGCCATGGTGCTATCCCACGTGAGTGTCAGGCAGCAAGGCAACCCTCACTAGAGCCAGATGTTGGAAATACGGTCCAATACTGTGAGGTAAGTAAACTCATTTTTTTTTCAGGTTTTATTGACCCTTGAGTATTTGATGGGCTGATTTTCTTTGGCATCAGTGGTGGAAATGTGGTTACAAGGTGGTACTGGCTGAGACTGAGAAAAGACAGAGCAAGTAGATCAAGTTAGGGAATTGAGCATTCGGGTAATGGCAAGACACATTTAGTTACAGGTTTTAATTAGATTTCCCCTATTTTACTTAAGACAAAAATAGAGTACTTTAACAATTCTAGACACTTTACACAGAATTACAGAAATATTCACATATCCCTGTACTCAAGGTAATCACAAACCTACAGAGTCAGGAAACAGAGTTGAGTCTTAAACCCAGAGTATGTCAGCTTGGAGGTTACACTTGTTTATTCCACTAACTACCTCTTTCTCCTTGCTAAGAGATGTTGAGCAGGGAGCTTGCGAACCAATGAAACAAGAGTGAGTTCATTCAATGTGCCGTAGATATTTACCCATTTCAAGATTTCCTTGTTACAATACAACCTATGAGATAAAATAACAATCTAGGGGCTGGGAGATAGCTCTGGTGTAAGAGCCCCTGCTGCACATGCATTAGGACCCAAGTGTGAGTCTCCATAAAATAGGTAAAAATGGTGGATGTGATCACATACACATGTAACCCCAGCCCTGAGGGAGGAAAAGGGTCAGACACAGAAGGATCACTGGAATGACTGGCCTTTAGCCTAGTTCTAAGTTCAGTGAGAGACCCTGTCTCAAAGAAATAAAACAGAGAGTGACAGAGTGAGCAGGACATCTAACATTCTCATTTGGCACGCAGAACATGGACCTTCAAACAACAGATACACAATTAATTAATTAAAAATGTAACAATCTCCACATTCTGATTCCTGTGGAAGATGGATTCGTTCATTCATAAGCAAATGTCTATCTGAAAGGTGATATTGATAATAGTGCCAATTTTCAGATTCAACTATTGCTTGTTTTTATTCCATGTACTAAATTAAAGATGAGATCTTCAACAATTGTTGAGTCCTAACCAAGCCAAGCTAGCACTGTGACGTCATCTATGCAACGCAAGCAGAGAAGGTAACTGCAGGGCTGTTTTAGAACGATCTAGTTTTGCAACTTAAGGGAGAACAAGTTTATTATGGCTTATAGTTCCAGGGTATACAGTTCATCATGGGGAGAAAGTAACATGGCAACAGGAACATGGGTGGCTGATCACAGTGAGGGAGCAGAGAGAGAGACAGAGAGACAGAGAGACAGAGAAAGAGAGACAGAGAGAGACAGAGAGAGACAGAGAGAGACAGAGACAGAGACAGAGACAGAGAGAGAAATGGTAGCAGTCAGCTGGCTTTTTCTTCATACAAAACCCTGGCCCTTAGAATGATGCTGAACACATCAAGGGTTGATTTTCCCACCTCAACTAAGCCAATCTAGAAAATTCTTCATAGTGATACCTACAGGTCTCTATAATTCTGAATGCCGTGAAGATGACACTATTATAGTTATCTGTGAGAATCTTGGGACAAAATTCCATTGGAAAAAACTTTAATCTAAATAACTATAAATGTAAAACATATATCACAAAAGAGAGCAAGTTCTTATAAAAGAGCAATCGAGATCCATTCTTGATCCCTGCCTTTATCTCCATGTGTGGTTGTCACTTGTGTCTTTGCTTAGATTCATTTATTCTGCAAATACCTGCTCAGAACTGAAGTTGTTAAAATGAGCTATACACCCCAGAAAAATCTCAGCTGACATCTTGCAGAAACTGACAAGCTAGTCACAAAATTCATATGGAAACTCAAGAGACTTTAAGACAAAAAAAGTAATCCTTGGAGAGAACAAAGTTAGAAGATTTCATCTCAGTGTCAAATCCTACTACAAAGCTTAGTCATGAAGACAAGATGGGAAGACTGGAGAGATGGTTCAGCAGTTACAAACACATGTGGCTCTTGCAGAGTACCCCAGTTCAGGTCCCAGCACCCACACTGGGTATATAACAACCACTTGTAGTTCCAGTTTTAGGCAATCTGATGTCCTCCCTCCTTCTTCAGACCTGCAAAGACACAAGCCCTCAGGTACTATACATAAATATATAGCAAGACTCACATGAGCACATAATTTTTTTAAAAGGGTAGGATATACATGGACATGTGGTTAGAGGTGCTGAAGAGGTTAGCCCTCACAGTTAAAGCCAGTTACTTCCAAAAAGGCACCCAAAATATTCTGCGATGAGAGAGCAGTCTTTTCAGCACTGTCCAATTCAGTACTGGACAACTAGATATGCACATATAAAAAGTAAGAATGAATTCATATCACATGCAAAAACTATTCGAAAGCAGACCAGAGAGAAAACTATGGTGGTACATGCTTATAATTCCAACAACTGCAAAGCATGCATACAAGCCCAGGAGTTTGGGATGATCCAAGGATACAGAAGCATCTTATCTGAAAACAAACTAAACAAAGCGAATTCTAAGGCCAAAGTATGAAACTTAGTAGAAAACATACATGTGAAACTTTCTGATCCTGGATTAGTTGATGTTTTCAGGTGTGTATCTGTGTGTGTGTGTGTGTGTGTGTGTGTGTGTGTGTGTGTGTGTGTAATTCATATATATCAGAGACAAAAAAAAGAATACTATATTTACAAAAATTTAAAACTTGTATACAATATAGGTGAAATATATAAAGTGTTCCACAAAAACCTAAAGAGCCAGGTGGTGATAATGCATGTCTTTAATCCCAGCACTTGGGAGGCAAAGACAGATGGATCCCTGTAACTTCAAGGCCAACCTAGTCTACATAGTTCCAGGACAGCTAGAACTACATGGAGAAATTCTGCCTCAAAATATAAACAAAGAAAAAAATACAAACAAAGAAGAAGAAGAGGAGGAAGAGGCAGAAGAAGGAGGAGAAGGGGAGTGGGAGGGGGTATGGTGTCATAAGCCTCTAATTCCAGTACTCAGGAGACAGAGACAAGTGATTTGTTCTCTGTGAGCTGAAGGGCAGCCTGGTCTATACAGCAAGTTCTAGGCATCAGAACCACAGGTAAAACCCTGCTTCTAAAAGAAAAAGAAAGGGAGGAAAATGATGTAAATCATATACCTGAGAAGTAACATGCCTAGAATGTATAAAGACATCCTACAAATCAATAATAAGTGGGAAAATGACCTAATGCAAACGTCAGATAAAGATTGGAATAGGTATTTCTCCAGAAAAGAAATACAAATGCCCATATGCAGGAGAAAAGTTATTTTTGTGTGCTTATTCAGCAGAGGAATGGGAAACAAGCCCACAGTGAAATACCAGTATTTTACACCAGTGAGGTATTAGGATTGCTAGAAAATTTTAAATGTTGCTAGGGTTGTAGAGAACATGGAACCCTCAGTCAGCATGTTACTGGGAAAGAAAGGAAATATTGTAGGAGTCACCTCATGGTCACATGCATGGTAGACAGTATACCATTTAGCTATACTCCAGACTAGAAACAAATTATTATAACCACTATGAAAAAATGATGTTCTGGTTTGTCAACTGATTAAGAATAGGATGGCTATATAACCCAGAAATTGCCATCGACGTGTCTACCTATGAGAATTGAAAAGAATCGCCCACACAGGGACTTGTACATGAATGTTCATGGCAATATTATTCATAGTAGCCAAAGGAAAGGAAATCAATGCGGGGCCTATAAAGTGGTGAATAAACAAAATATGGCAAAAGCTATTATGGGATATTGTGGTGACAAAATATCAACGCACACTACTATAGTACAGATGAACCCTGAAGCATAACAAGAAATGAAAGGTGACAAAGGACCACATGCTGTGCTATTCCATTTACAGTAAATGTGTAAGTGACGGGCAAGAATAAATAGATACAAAGATGAGTGTTGCCAAAGGCTAGAGAGAACAGGGACATGGGAGGTGATGGCGAAGAAGTGCTTCTCTCTGTCTCTGTCTCTCTGTGTCTTTGTCTCTCTCTGTCTCCTCTGTCTCTACCCTCCGTGTCTATGTGTGTGTGGGGGGGGTGGGTGGGTGTGGGTGTGTGTGTAGATTGTCTAGGTGTGTAACCCAGGCAGTCCTCTAACTCCTGATTGCCCTGTGTTACACTTTTGGCAGAATTTCTCTTGTACACAATGACAGAACTATAAAGTTAGACTGTAGCCACGACTATACAACTCTGTAACATACTTTAATTTATCGCATAGGGCATTTAACTGTGAATTCTGACATATGATTTGTATCATAAGGCTGGTATTTTTATAAGGATATGTAGTTCCTGTTCTCATAGTGTTTACCTTCCAGAAGGGGTTCTAGTATATTGGGGGCAGGGTATAGGTGCTATAAATAAAACTACAAGGCAAAAAGGTGCCATACAGTCCCATAAACAAGGTCAGCGAGGTGTTTCTAGGAAGCTGAGTTGACTCCAGTGTATGATGTAAAGACTGTTTTGAGAACTCTGGGTATTCTTGGTTGTGCTGTTTTTGTCTTCTTTCTTCTCTCCTGTAGACCTGGATGATCTCAGTCTCACTGCGGCGCTAATGCTGGATTAGCATTCCTGATCTTCCTGTGTCTGCCTCTCAAGTGCTGGGGTTACAGTCATGAGACGCAACACCCCTCAGTTAGAGCTATATTTTATCTGGAGTAAGATGAGATGCTAGCGGAGAGGTCATAGCAAAACCCTGCAGCTACGATCTTTATTTAAAAGGATCATACCTCCTGCTGGGTCATAAGGAGGTAGTGGAGGTGGGGAAGTGAGACTAAAACACACCCTCAGGATCTGAACCAAAAATACAGCAAAAGTGTCAGAATGAACTGGATCACTCAACACCTGCTTTCATCCTTTACTGAGATACTTCCTAGGTTTGAGGCTGGGGGGAAGGATGGAAGACAGGGCTAACGAGATAGCTCGGGTTTAAGAGCACTAGTAGTACTGGAAGAGGAACCAGGTCCAGTTTCTAGCATCCATGTGACTGTTGATAGCTACTTTTAACTCCAATTTCAGGAAAACTGACATTGTCTTCTAATCTCTACAAGTACCAGACACCCACATAGTGCACGTCATGCATGCAGACTAAATACTTCAATAATAAAATTAAAACTAAATAAAAATAATTTTTATAAAAATGGAGGAGAGATCAAACTGATAAATTACACCAAAAATTATATCATAATAAAATAAAATACACACACATACCTGAAAAATGCCTATTCCAAAAGAAATCCAATCACTGCCAAGGGAGAAAAGCAGTCAATAATCCTACCCAGTATTTAAGGACTTGAACTATGGCAATGACAAGCGCAGGAAATATACAACAGGGTACAGTAGTGGACTCATATCTTGGCAGTAGCCAACAGCTATCTAACTGGATTTATGAACAACTCAGGGAGAAACTTATGCCTTGTATGGTAAACTTAGTCAATTAGA